>NW_022109491.1:47145515-47147150 GCF_000313985.2 Echinops telfairi | reverse complement strand
GGAAGGTGAGCATCATGGAATGCCACGTTAACAGAACAAGGTGTTCTTGCGTTGAGGAAGTACTTGAATGGAGGCCCAATATTCATCTGCTACCTTTATACTAGACCTATACATATATGCACATTGATCTATTTCCCCATTATCATATATAAATATATTTACATATGTACATGCCTGTATTTAGACCTCTATAAATGCTCTTTTCCTATTAGTTCTTTCCTCCATTTTCTTTTACTTTCCTCTTGTCCCACTATCCTGCTCAGCCTTAATTTGGTTTCAGTAATTCTTCTCGGTTACATTGCCCTTGATCAATTCCTACCAGGCCTCTTACACCCTCCTTGCCACTGATTTTGGATCACCTGTTGTTCCCTTGTCCTTGGGTTGGTTAACACCACTTCCATTTCCCCACCTCCCCTTCTCCCATGTCCCCCCAGAACCATAGGTCCCATTGTTTTCTCCTCCAGATTGTTTATCCAGCCTATCTTATCTAGATAGACCTTCAGAGATAATAATATGCATAAAAAACCAAGACAGAGCAAAACAATGACAACAACAAAAAAAACAATGACTAAAAAAAGAAAAGCCTGTAATTAGTTCAAGGTCTGTTTGTTGACCTTTAGGAGTGTTTTCCAGTCGAGTCTGATGGGGTGCCACGAACTGGCCCCAAAGTCTACTTTTGATACTACCTTGGGACTTCCTTTCTCTGCTCCCCTTGCTGTTCTGTTGCACGCCAATGCATAGAGAGGAAAATAAGGCCGGCCCCACTGCCAGACATGACACCCCTCACTGATCCATAGCCCTACAGGGGACAACACTAGAGACACAGTGTGGGTATTGCACCCAATCTGACTCCAACACACAGAGGCAAAACACTAAGGGCGTGCAAGGTCCCAGTGGTGCTGGGCGTAATTTCCGTATATGGCAAGATCACCTCAGAGGCCAGTTGGTTTCCTCAGCTGCGTGGAGCGCTGTAGAGGGCTATCACAGCTGTCTTGTGTGGTGTGCAGCACTCCCACAGAGGGAAGGCTGGAGTGTCCCCTGCTATTTGGGTTGAGTTGCGCTAGGTGGAGGATAGTGGCCTGGAAGCCAGCAGTGGTGTATGATAGGAAAGAGAAGGAGAGAAGTGGAAAAAGAGAGAAAAAGAAAGAAAACGAGAAAAAAATAAAACAAAACTGGGCCCGTTGAGTTTGAATACCATGAGAAAAATAGATGGGCAATATTATAAAGAGAAGAAAAAGTGGTAAGTAAGGGATAACTGAGGCTTGATCGCCTGACTTTGAGGCTGGACGAGTTCCAACTTTGCTTCAAGGTAGCAGGGTGGTGTGCCTGCTTGTTGGCGGGTCCCACAGATGCTGGGTGGAATTACCCTCAAAGGCAAGATCACAGCAGAGGCCAGGCGGCAGTTTCCCACAGCGGTATTGTGTGCTGGAGTTCACTGATATAGCTGCCTCGTGCTGTATATAGCACTGCAACAGGGGTAGTGGTGGGGCAGGATGTTCCCTCAGCCCTATGTAGGTCCCTGAGATAGGCAGGACCTTCCCAGCTGTGTGTAGAATCACTGAGACATTGTTATTCTTTAATACAGTATTCTATTGTATGTATTCTGAGGTGGCTGATTTTATACACAGAAGGATT
>NW_022109491.1:47130113-47144601 GCF_000313985.2 Echinops telfairi | reverse complement strand
CTTAGGCGATTCTAAGTAAACATGAGGGAATAAAAGAAAATATTTTCTGTCTTCATTCATTTCAACTCTTTTCTCTAAGAAATTCAGGCTAAATGACCTTTACAGATCATTTCTCTTTTAAGAACTTAATACAAAGAATAAATTAACCTTCGTTTTTCCATATAATGATGTGTAAGTAAAGATCCTAGCATTGATTTTAAACTGTAAATAGAACTCTCATCACATAAGAGAATGATCTAAGCATAATCAATAGGTATGACTTGATGTCCTCAAACCTGTTCACACCTCAAGTATAGACAATTAGGTTACTGGAGTCATTTCCTCCTCTGAGTCACTAGATTCATCTTTTAGTTCCCATGCTGCTTAGACTTTGTCTGTTTTTACATGTTTAATGTTTGTAGCATTTTTCCTCTTGCAGTTCTTGCACAGAATTGAATTTTTAGCCCAGATTTTCCTTATTTTAACATGTGACTAATCCTTCAGATTAAGATCTCATTCCCTAAAGTTTTTCATATGATTTGCATCTTCATTGTCTGGAATCTCAAGGTCATATCCCTTAAATTGTTGTCCCTCCTGCTCCACTCTCTACTTGAGAACTGTCGCCTGGGAATAGTGCCGCCATGCCTGTCTGTCTTGGATGCTGTTTTCCTTCAACTCATGGCTGAGTTGATATAAATAGCTTTCAATAAATGCACAAGTGTGTTTCTCTGAATAATCTACCTTTTTAGCATCAAGGTGATTTTGAAACCTCTGTAGTTTTTCACCAGTAATGTGGACAGTTAAGGCTTTCTTTATTCTTCAGTTTTTCCTTATTTGTCGGCCACTCTAGTAATTTGAGCAGCTTTTCTACTATATTAAGAGGAGCTCTGGTGGTGTAGTAGTTCTGCGTTGGGCTGCGATCTACAGGGTTGGCAATTCAAAACCACCACCACCTCCATGGGAGAGAGACTGGGCATTCTACTCCTTTAGACAATTACAGTGTGGAAGCCCCCAGGGCAGTGGTTCTCAACCTTCCTAATGCCGTGACCTTTTAATACAGTTCCTCATGTTGTGATGACCCCCAAACCATAAAATCATTTTTGTTGCTATATCATAACTGTAATTTTGCTACTGTTATGAATTGGGTGACCCCAGTGAAAGGGTCATTCTACCCCCAAAGGGGTTGTGATCCACAGGTTGAGAACCACCACCCCAGGGGTCACTATGAGTCAGCATTGACTTGATGACAGGGAGTTTTGTTGGTTTGTTTTTTTTACTCTATGGATGGCATCCAACCCCACTCGACCTGTTCTACTTTTTTCCATCGGTGCTTTAGGCACAATACCTTCCTCGTGGGCACAACAGACCTTGGGGCTCCAGAATGCGGCAATCTCATCCTGATTGTAATGGTTACAGATTGCCAAGTGATTATAGTCTAGATACTCCTGTGACCAAAGAAATCCATGTGGTGCCTCTTTTGGTAGATTTTTGGGGGGGATGCGGGGCGGTATAGGTTTTTTGTATGTCTGGTAAGATGTATGCCTAAGTATTTTATTTTTGGGGAGGCTGTTGGTCAATTATTGTTTCCCTGATTTTAGAGTTCTCATTGTGTAAAGGAAACCAAGTGATTTCTGTATCTTGATCTTGTAGTCTGCCTTGTTGCTGAATGTTTCTGATTAATTTCAGTAATGTTCTTCCTGAGACTTTAGAGTGTTCCATGTATATAATCATATCATCTGTAAATAAAAGTAGCTTTCCTTTTCTTTGCCCATCTGGGTGCTTTTCATTTCCCTTTCCTACCTTTTTGCTCTAACTAAGATTTCAAGTACAGTATTGAATAGGAGCTGTGGTAGAGAGTACCCTTGTCTGGTTTCCATTTACAATGGGATAGAATAAGATTAATGTTGGCCATATTTTTTGTATGTATACCCTTTATTATAGAAGAATTTACCTTCTATTACTATTTGTTAAATTTTTTTGCTAGAATGGGTTTGGATATTGTCCAAGCCTATTTGCAATGATTAATAAATCATGTGGTCTTTTCCTTTGTCTTATTTATGTGGTGGATTACATTGATTGCTTTTCTAAAGTTGAGTCAACCTCTCGTGCTTATCATAGCCATGATGCTTTTTTTTTTTTTTTAATGTTGGCATATACTAGTTAGGATGTTGTAGATAGAGATTTTTTTGAATGTATACTCCTGATAGGTAATGTCTTTTTATTTTTTTAAGTGATTTCTTTGCCTGGTTTGGGTATCAGGATTATACATAAAATGGATTCAGGAGTATTCCAATTTTTTTCTATACTATAGAATATCTTAAGTAGAACTGGTGTCAGCTCTTTGGTAGAATTCTCCAATGAAACTTCTAGGCCTGCACTTTCTTTTGTTGGGAGTTTTTAAATGACCTGACCAATTTCTTCTTTTGTTATAGGTCTTTTAAGGCTTTCTATACATGTGTGTTAAGTTATATAGTGTGTTTCAAGAAATTCATCTATTTTTCCTAGGTTTCCAAAGTTGTTGGAGTACAGTTCTTCTTAGAATTGTGTTGTTGTCCCTTTTATTTCAGTTAGTTATGTGGTGATTTTGCCCATTTAGTTTATTTATGTTATTTGAATATTTTCCTTTTTCTTTATTGCATTCCTTGGTGGCTTTTCAATTTTACTAATTTTTTAAAAAAAACAACTTCTAGTCTGTTGATTCTTTCAGTTGTTTTACTGTCTTTCATATCATTTATTTCAGTTCCAGTCTTTATTATTTCTTTTCTTCTGGTGACCGTATGCTTATTTTGCTCTTCTTTTTATAGTGTTTGGAGGTGTTGGGTTAAAGTATTGATTCTGATTCTTGTTTTCTTTTTTATGTGAGGATGGGGGCTTGCTATACTTCTGGTCACCAGAAGGCTGTGACAAACAGGGGTAGGGCTTGGGGCTAAGGTTTCTGCTCTTCATTCACCAGTGTGGGTACGTGTGTGGCCTTAGATGAGCAGATCTGGTTATCAGGTTGTCTTGATTGAAGCGAAGCTTTCATAAGTTTAATGTGGCCATACTATGTCAGGCCAGCTAACAATTCACCATTCTGTTTATCTCTTTGTTTGCTGTTTCTGTACAGTTTTTTCCTACTCAGTACTGGATCATTGTCATCTGTATCTGGTTCATTTGTTCTCTCTATTCTTAGTTGTAGTGGGTCTCGGTGGGCTTTCAACTTACTCTGCCATCTTGCTTATAATCTGGATTAATTAACTTTTATTCCCACTTTTTCTTTAAAGATTTGAGACAGCATATAAAAATTCATATAATGCAATAGTAAAGAAAAGTTAAAATTCAGGTAGAAAGATTACAAATTTGATTAAAATTCCAAAATTTATGCCTGACAGCATCATATACTTGCTAGGAAAATGGGGTATGTTGGATTGGATTTTGACCTCAGGGTTTTACATCAATTAGAATCACAGAGTACATAAGGAAAGTTAATCCACATGCTTATCCTAGCTCTAAACTGAGGAAGAATTTCTTTTGAAAAGTTTTATAAAAGGTTCATTGTTTGCTATTTTAACCTACAACCTCAGCAGTAGTTTTATTGTAGATTGTATCCATTAGTATTGCTGTATAACAAATTCGTTCTTTAGTCAGTGGGTGTGGAACAAGAGAGATTGCTGATATCAGATGGATCTTGACTCAAAGCAGAGAATGCCAGAATGATTTTTCCTTTTTTTTTTTTAAATTGACTATGCCATGGCCTTTGACTATGTAGATCATAATAACTCTGGGTAACCTTGAGAAAAATAGGAATTCCAGAACACTTCATTGTGCTTATGTGGGGTATTTTACATAGGTAAGAAGGCAGCTGTTTAAACAGAACAAAGGAATATGGCATGGTTTAAAATCAGGAAAGGTATGTATCAGTGTTATATCCTATCACCATACTTGTTCAAGATTGGAGGAAGGCTTAGTAACTACTACCTGTGCGGCATGCAGATGATGCAACCTTGCTTTCTGAAAGTGAGGAGGACTTGAAACATTTGCTGATGAAGATCAATGATTGCAGCTTTCAGTATAGATTATTAGTCAATGTAAAGAAGACTAAAATCTTCATAACTTGACCAATAGGTAACATCCTAATAAACGGAGAAAAGATTAAAGTTGTCAAAGATTTCTTCTTGCTTGGCTCCACAGTTAATGCTTACGGAAGCAGTAGTCAAGAGATCAAAAGAGAGTTGAATTGCATTAGGTAAATCTGTTGTACAAGACCTCTTTCCAGTATGGGAAAGTAATGTTGCCTGGAGGACTAAGGTGCACGACAAGCCCTGGTATTTTCCATTGCCTCATATGCATGGTAAAGATGTACACTGAATAAGGAAGACTGAAGAAGGATCGATGCATTTTCACTGTGGCGCTGGAGAAGAATACTGAAAGTACCATGGACTGCTCAAAGGACAAACTGATCTGTTTCAGAAGTATGATCAGAATGCTCCTTAGAGATAAAGATGGCAAGACTTCTTCATACATACTTTGACATAGTGTCAGAAGAAACCAGTTCCTGGAAAACAACATCATGCCTTTAAAGTGGTAGGACAGCGTGAAAGAGGAAGGTGTTCAACGAGTGGAATTGACACAGTAGCTGTAACAATGGGCTCAGACATAAGAAACATTATGAGCATGGCACAGGACTGGGCAGTGTGTGTTGGTTCAAAACTCACTATATGGCACCTAACAACAACAACATAGTCATTGACTTAAAATAACCACCATTAGTGCATAGGTTATCACACTCATTTGGCCTCCTGACCCCTTTTCAGAAAAATAACAACAACAAAATTCCTCAGCACCACTCTGCTGGCAGATTAAAAAAAAAAAAAAAAAGCTGTACTACAGCCCAGTATCTCAGGAAATAGTGTAGGTATCTGTGTTTGTATCCTTCTTCCCAGGGGTGGCATTGCCTACTTTGGGAAACACTGATTTAGGTCTTGACTTTATGAGTTGGCAATTTTGGTTGAGCTCTGCTAGGGAGTTCTTCTGCCAACCCTATCTGGATTCACTCATGTTTATAGGTTATGAAATGGTTGGCTTGGCAGCTCTGCTTCTGTGGGTTGGCTGGCAGGTGGAGGGCATTGGAAGTTACAGGAACACATGTCTTTCATCATCATTTAGGCTAGCTCCATCTGGTTCATATAATGGCCTAGGGTTTCAGGAAGACAGCAACCCCCCATTTACAATGTCTCTCAAGTCTGTGAGATCAGTTTTGCTACCAATGTCAGTCATGTGAAGAAGTTCAGAGTCAGTGTGGAAAAGAACTAACAGAGAATATAGACAGAGGGAGCTGTGAACACATTACAATGATTAATTAACTATCTAGTCATGTAATTACTGTGACTGAATCTTGTAAACTGTTTATTGCAGTGTGAGAATAGCTTGCAGGTAATACCAGGTAGTGAAAGTAAGATAATAATAAACTGAAAAAAAGGTGCTTAAATATGTGGCATTCTAGTGGAACAATTTAATCCCAGTGTAGATATACACTGTCAGTTATTACAGTGATTTTTAAATAGTTTTAGCAGCAGATTCTCTTCCATCCACCATGATCCATTTGAATAAGTGGAAAAGCCCTTTCTTGCCAATATATTCAAACTGGAGATTTTGGATGTTTGAAGGGATGGAGGACCAAGTGCTTGATCCTCTGGAAATCCATGTTATCTCTCTCAGCAACTCTTAAAGCCCCTGTGTATACGTAAGGCATTTGAAGATTAAGATACTTCCATCTAGGAACTTTACTAAGGCTTTAGCTCTCAGCCCAAAAAAAGTCTACCCTACAAATGGATGCTTTCAGAATGCAGGGAAAGTAATTCTTCTCTTCCGCTATATGACTACCGATTCATAAGAAGAGATAGACTTTGCTTTACAAAAACAAATACAACAGAAAATTTTAAATTATTTATTTATAATTACAATTATCATATAACAATTACAAGTGTTTCTGATTTATCATATTGCTTTATTCAGAACTGTTCTTTAAGTCTTCCCTGTAGAATAGCTTGCCTTTTCTAAGTACCAGACTGCTGCAAACAAAATGACAGACTTAGGTGTGAAAACAAGTCATAGGTGACAGCAACCGGCAACATCAGGAATCTCTGTCTCCTTTTGCATTTCTTTTGGATCATTGGCTGTTCATTTAAATCTTGACCAGCCTGAAAAGAAGAAAAAGAAATTGAATCTCAGAGTTACAGTTTTTAAAATTGGTTTAGATCTTTGCTAAAGTAGGTATTTATAGATTTTTATTTTACTTGCTTGGTTGATTGATTCAACATTCAAATTTATAGGCACAGATTTCACTTAGGGATTCGTGGGAAGGAGGGATTGGTGTGTCATGAGGAAGGACCTGTCTGCCCTCAGTATCTGAATTTTTGGTTTTAAAATAGTCATTTTCCAAATGTCCCAGGGATGTGCTTATACTGAGAAAGGCTTATTAATAATATTCTTGTTGACATTAAATGAGTACTATGAAGAATGTGAAAATTTTCAGGAAATTATGGAAAACTCATTGGCAGAAGGAACTTTGTAACACAGGAAATTAGAATTTAATTGGTAACAAGGTAATCCGCTGGCTTTATACAATTGTATGAATATAATTTACTGAGCAGCACAGGCTACAAAATGAATATTAATGAAACCTTTATTTTCTTATTTTTAACCAGGCTGTGTTCTAGATTCTCAGAAAGGAATTGCTGTGGGTAGATCCTTTTCTCTCACCTGGCGGAGCCACCCAGATGCCACTGAGCCAATGAGATTTAGGAGTGCTACTACATCTGGAGCACCGGGGGTTGAGAAAGCAAGAAACATTGTTCGCCAAAAAGCAACTGGTAAATATTTTTCTAAGTATTTCTCAAAGTTGTGTTTGCTGTCTGAAATTGATTTACCAAAGATAAAGTAGTTAGATTTTTAAAATCCACTCTGAACTTAAATCTTAGACCTTTTTTTTTTAAAAAAAAAGAATTGTATCTATATCTTTAACATTTTTTGTTCGGGTTACTTTTCAAAAATAATTTTTGATATTTATTTCTAGGTCTTCCATTGTAGATAATTACTTGAAATGTTAATATTATACAAAATAAGGGAAATATAGGGTTTGTATCTACCTGGAAGAAAATAGATTCTTAAAGATCAGTATATTAGTGGGGTTCTTTTTGGTCATTGTTAAACTATTACTCTTAATAGACTGTGGCAAATTGGCAAAGAAAAAGAAAGCTATATGCTGAATAGTTTTTAGGATTGAAGAGTCATTTAAATCTTTTGCTTCAGAAAATTGAGCTTTTTATGTCTGTGCATGCTGTTTTTTCAATGTAGTATAATAAATAATTTGACAGAGGACCCTCATTTAATTAGATTGCTCTTCTATGCTATGCAAAGGAAAATAGAAATCTTTAAAAAGTAAGCTTATATTGAGTCTTTAGTAAGAAAAAATAAAGCCTCTCCTCAAACATTGAAACTGTAACTTAGATTTAAGGTAAATTAACCTCAGTCGTCTTGTTTTTAATTACTAATATAATGCAATTATAGTTGATATTCAGCATGTTGACTTCCAGAAAATATAAAATTCCCCCAGTCATAAAACAAACATTCATTTAAGCTCAGTATGTTATGGTGATTAAAGGCTTAGTCCAGATGACTCCAAATTCCATTTGAGTATTTATGAAAATATATCTTAGTCATAACTGCCCAAACTTTCTCTGTACTTCACAACCCTTATGTCACAATTATAATAAAAATGGTCATTTGAAACACTTAACTTTTTTAATTCTCATAACATTTTAATGAGAAGCAAATTATTGCATGTTGCTTATCTTATGTTACTACTTAGCCAGGACATAGCCTTAGAAAAGCTTGCATCTCACAATCTCAATAGGTATTTTAAATTAACAGACAGCACTCACAAGAACCATTATGTTTTAGGAAATAGTCTAAAAATTCATAGTATTTCAAAAACAGTACTTTCATATAACCATGTAAATGTAACTGTAGCATGTGTCACTTACAGGCTATAAACCTGATCTTTGTAGGAGTTATAAATTTAGCAACAGTCACAATAACAAAAACCAACTTGGAATCATAAACTATGAAAGATGGTGAAGCCACTGACAGCTACTGAGATGGACAAAACTATTCCCTGTATGTATTTTACACGCAAACATATATACACCCTGATACATGTGAGGAGTACCCCCCCAAAATGGAGGGTTTTTTTGCCCAAGCTATGTACTTAAATTTTTTTACAAAACAACCTTATCACCTTCAAAGTACTTTCCATTACACTTAATTCATTGGTCAAATCTGCGATTCCATTCCTGAGAACATTTTTCAAACTAATCTGTTTGGATGGCTGACAGCACCTCCCTCGTATTTTTTTTTCCACCTATTCTACTTCATCAAATCACTGTCTTTTCATGTCCCTCTTCATTCGTGGAGACAAAAAGAAGTTGCAAGGTGTGACATCAGGTGAATAAGGTATGTCGGGCAAGAGAAATATGCTGTTTTTGCCCAAAACTGGCACACTGAGATGACTACGTGAGCAGGTGCATTGTTGTGGTGGCAAAACCAGTACCCTGTCTGCCACAAATCAGGCCTTTTTAAAATCACGTGCTGTTGATGCAGTCTTTTCAGAACCTCGAAATAGAAAGCTTGATTAACAGCCTGACCTGGTGAGATGAACTCCAAATACACTGTTCCCTTCACCTCAAAAAACAAATAGACATCTTCTTGATCTTAGATTTCACTTGAGGAGCTTTTTGGGGGCAAGGTGATAATGACGTCTTCCACTGGCTTGATGGATGTTCACTTTCTGGGTTGTAAGAATAGCATCATGTCTCATCACTAGTAATGACCTTGGGGGGAAATCTGGGTTACTTCAGAGCTGTTCTTTGAAAGCAAGGCATGTTTCCAGTCTACACTGGACTTTTTCCTGGTCTGTCAGAACCAGAGGCACAAATTTCGCAGCAACCTTACTCCAAAATGTTCTGTTAATGTTTGCTGAACTGAGCACCGAGATAGTCCAGATAACTTCTCCATCTCTTCAATTGGCCATCATCGGCCTTTGAGGACAAGTGTACAAATTTTGTTGACATTTTTGTCTGTTCAGAAAGTTAATGCATGTTCAGGCTTGATGTGTTCTCACTCAACACTTCACCTGTTTTGAAATGAGAAAACCACTGGGACACTTGAGTTTTCCCCATAGCGCTGTCCTTGTAGCTGTGTTCAACATCACAACCGTTTCTGCGGCATATTTCCCAAGCAGGAAACAAAATTTCACAGCCACAAGCTGTTCTATTAAATCAGCCATCACAAAAAATGAAATTCGAGCAAACTACTTTTATGAAAAACTTAACTGTGACCAGAAAGAACCTTCCCAGGCGACACCACTGGGTACACTAACTCAGAGCGAGTTGCTCAATACTCCCCTAGTGGGAAAAATGCATACAATGAAATTTCTGCCCAGAGAAGCTTTTTTTCCCGTTTTTTGGGGGGGTACCCCTACACACACACACACACACACACACACACACACATATATGCATTTCTTATTTTTAATATTTTTTATTATGTGTACAAATTGTGATCTTAATGCCATTGGGTCAATTCTGACTCATAGTGATCTTTGAAAATTTTGTTATTATGATATATATAAAATTTATTTATATAATACCAAATTTAATGATTTCATTAGTTCTTTATCAATCCTTTATTCCTGTCCTTTTTTTCTTTAAAAAGGCCCAGAATATTTTATGATAGAGTTTGAATGCTCTAGAGACCACCTTTTTGTGAAAAAAGAGGTGATCATAAAGTGAGTTTTTGTTTTAACAATAAAAAAGTATTTATTATGGAAGACCCAATTAAAAATATTATTCTTCCTTATAATTTCAATAAGAGCATAATTTACTATTACTATATTATGATTTGCCTAGTAGGTTGCAATTAGAGAAGACTTAAGTGAGGAGCAAGGGAGAATTATAAGACTCCAATGAAGAACAGTGAAAAGACAAAGAATGCATTCTTTAAGAATTAGTTAACTTTGAATTTTATGATATGTGAATTACATACCAATAAAACTGCTGTGAAGGAAAAAATCAGCAGCACTATGCTGAACACAGAGTATATACACACAGATTAGTAAACTTTCTCTGAATATGACTTACACTAAAATATTTCATGTTTAAAATGATAGTATAATTAAATCAAAACTGAATTTCCACATAAGATTATTATCCCACCTTTTACTATTTTAAAAATGTCTAGTGTTTTTGAAATTGCACGATCATACGAAAAATTTCTAAACAACACTTTAATGAAAAGTCCCCGGATTATAGTGAAAGATAAGCACATTTTCTGGCAATTTAGAGTAAGTTTGACATTTGTATGTAAGTAAATGACACATGTAAATGATACCATAGTCAGATTGCATCTTGTCATTTTAATGAGAAAGTATAGTAAAAAGTTTATTTTTTACTTTTTGCAGATGTCTACTGCCATTTGTAGTTCTGCTTCATTAATGTTAAATGAAGTTACATAAAAGTAGTAAAACAGAAAGCCTTTATACTCATGTTATAATAATAACTGGTTATCATGCAGATAGTTCTATAGATATCAGACATAATTTCCTGTGTCCATCTATTTTCTTAAATGTTCTTCAATTATGTATGGAAAACTTGAGTGCATCATAAAAGGTAATAATAAGGTTATGGGGGGTTAATGTGCTTTAAATATGGAGTGTGATATAAAAGGATAGGTTCATGGAGATTCTTACCTTTTTTACCAGGTTAATCTTAATGATCTATTTGACTTGTAAGTGGTATTGAGATTTTAGAATATTTAATTTACTAAAGGGCTTGTTTTCTTAATACAGTCAGCTCTCAGTAAAACCAATTTTGTGAATTACTTGCTATTTAAACAAAAATTTTAGTCACAAACTGGATTTTTTTCTCTCTCTCACCATTTTGTGTTTGTTCTTATGAATAAAATCTGATTATAATGTCTGTCCAAATAAACAACCCAAATGTGAATCTGACACACAGCAGGAAAAAATAGAAAAGCATTCCAAAATCACTTGTGCATTACTTTTCAATTCCTTGTGGATTGCCCTTTCTCCTGTATTATTAGAATGGCTGAAAGTTGACTGTATTTAGATAACTCATTAAATATTATGCTTGGTACTGACTTCTTTTAAAGTTTAAAGTGATTTTCTTTAAATATTTAACGAGAGCCCAGAAAAAAAGAAAGAAATATAAAGTCCTGATATTCTTCTGACATAATTGTTACTTTATCTTTCCTGGAAGCTAAACGAAGTCAATCTATCGGCAACTGTGTTCACCTTTCTGAGGCTTTGCCTGCCACTAAAAGTGTCCCGCTCTTCCACACCATGAGCGTTCTCTTACCTGGTCTCTCTTACTCTTCTTGCTCCCACAGCCTTTCAGGTACTGTAATGCTGTCATTTCCTGTGTCCATCGGTGTCTGTGGGCCTCTTCCACTTGCCATTGAGCCTACCTCCCTTTGTTCTCACCCGACATCTCACACGCCTGCCTGGCATTTCACTTTCCATTTGTTTTTAATTATATCAATAATTATTTTTATATAGATTGGTGTTTAGTGGACATTAGATAATTTTAAGGAATTCTTTAACTTCACAGGTCTCTACATTTATAATCAAAATAACTCTTCTTTAGTAATTTTTCTAAAAGCCCTTGTGAATTACTTGTGGATTGCTAATTTCCAAAACAAAAAAACTTTAGTTCTGGCCTTAAGCAATTAACATTCATTTAGTCACTGTGTGACTTATACACAGTGTGTTTTATGGTTTAAGATATTTATCATGTTACAGCACAAAAATTATTTTTGGTCAAGTCACAAGATTTGTAGCTGAAACAAATGACAGCATGCAGTAAAAGGATTCAGTTACTCCACAGTAAATAATCTCACTGCTACCGACTTCGTTCTGACTCAGAGTGAGGAGCTCTGATAGTATGCAGGTCACAGTCTTGAGGTCAGCAGTTGGAAATCACCATCTGCTCCTCAGGGAAAGAAGAGGCTTTCTACTCCTGTAAGCAGTTACAGTTGTGGAAACCCACAGGGGCACTTCTACCCTGTCCTTTGGGGTCACTATGAGTCTGGATTGACTGAATGGAAGTGAGAGGCAGTGAATAATTAGGTCTGTATTCCATTATTATTCCTGGTGAGGCTATTGGGTAAGCATTGAACTGCTAACTGCAAGTTCAGCAGTTTAAGCCCATCAACCACTGTGCTGGAGAAAGATGAAGCTATTTGTTTCTATAAAGATTTATCATCCTGGAAATCAGAATCAAATTGATGGCATTGGGTTTGATTTGGTTTTTTCAGGAACCCATCTCGCAGAAAGTATGGCCAAATTTGGCCAAATTAGGTCCAGGTGTGCGTGTTTGACTGTCTGGTCTGAGAGTTATAGTCCTAAAAACACTGTACAGGGTTGCTTTAAGTTAGAATCCACTTGATGGCAGTGGGTTTGGCTTTAGGTTTTTAAGGGCAATGATGACTTTATGCAGTGGTGGGATTCAAATAATTTAACAACCAATTCAGTGCCCTAAGGACAGTATTAAGTATAAAAATTGATATACTCAAAGGTGCTTTATTTTGTCATGCATTGACTACTTAAATAAGAACAATAAAAGAGGTCCACAAAACTAGTTTATAAGAATGTTAAAATGTTAAAGAAAAAATATTAAATAATACCTGACCCAAATCAACAAAACTGTTATTTATTGGCATCCTTTCTTGCAATATTCTTTGCTTTTATCTGAGCATCATTGGTCATGTAATTTGTCCTTAATCAATTTTTCACTGTAAGAGTAGGATCCCATTCATTTAGAGGTAGGCCAATTGGACAGTAGTCATTATGTTTGATACATTGGAAACAGGTGACTTCTCTTCTCTGAACATATTATGTTCATCTTTGAAAACCCCTTTCCACTTCTGCCAAGCTTACAGCAATTGTTCTGACAAGATTTGTAGCTGAAACAAATGACAGCATGCAACACTCGGGTTATTTGGTCCTCTTCTCTTTGTGCTATATGTTTACTGAAGTAACAATCACAGGGAATAAAATGTAGTATTTAATCAAAAGTATAACAAGCTTTGTAAAATGAATAAAATATTACAAGCCTAGTTCTCGCTAACTTTTTATACCTATAGACAGTATGGCTATTACTAGGGGCGCTTAGAATATACTGTTGCACATATGAATATTAAAAAACAGTATGGAATGTAAATGTGTGATTTCCACATTAGGCAGCTGCCCAACTGCTTACCTTATTGAGAACCTTGACTACAAGTGCCATTTTAGCAACTAGTTTACCAAACTCAACAAAAAATTAGTTATCAGTTCTGCCAAACATGCAAATTGGCTGAACCCCACCACCGACTCTGCAGTAGAATAATCAGCTTTTGTGCAGGAGACCTGATTTGATTCTTAGCCAATGCACTTTAAAGGCAGCGACTGTTTGTCTGTCAGTGGAGGCTTCTGTATTGCTATGGAGGCTGAACAGATTTCATCAGTATCTAGATTAGAACACATTAGGAAGCAAGGCCTTGTGGTCTACGTCTAAAACAAATCAGCCAGTGAAAACCCAATGGATCATAATGGCTCAGTCTCATTGCTGTGGTTCAGGAACTTTCTTGACAGCAGCTAACAAAAATAACAAAAAGTGAACTCAGTTTACGAAAGAAGAAACTATTTCCATGTTATTTTTTATTTTCAGAAGTTTGTCTTTACGGATTGTTATTTATTTGATATTGGAGGTAGACTAATGATAAAGCACTTGATAATTAGCTGGAAGGTTGAACCACCCACCTAGAAGCCAAGCCTGGTGAACTGTTTTCAAAACAGCACAATCTTGAAAACACGAAGGAGTGTTTCTACTCGGTACAAATAAGAGTTATGAATTAAAATGGACTAGATGACACATGACAAAGAAAAAATATACTTTATTGTTTAGTTTCTAGAATAAGAGGTAAGGAATTACTTTTACCAAGACTGAAGAGGACAGCATTTCTTTGCTTATTAATGTTCTTACATAAATGAGGTGCACATGCATATCACACCCAGGGTGAATGCAGTATTTGGGTAATGATCTGTATAATATTTCCTAGAAACTTTTTTGGTTTAAGTCACTACTGAAGGTAAAAACTAATAAGGGTGATACAAGGAAAGAAGCTCACTTGTCAATTAAATAACTAAAATGTAAAATATTTTGTGCTAGTCTGGGTAAACTAGGGAAACAAATCCACAGAAACCCCTATGTATAAGAGAGAGTTTATATAAAGGGAAAGTGTACATTAAGAAAGCATCCCAACCCAGTGCTGTCCAAGCCCATAAGTCCAACATTAGCCCCTATGTCTGAACACCGATCTACAAAGTCCTCCTCCATCTCACAAAACAAGCAGTATGATGCCGACTGCGGGAGGAAAGCAGAATCAGTGAATGTATAAGCATCTCAGCACT
>NW_022109491.1:47114240-47128965 GCF_000313985.2 Echinops telfairi | reverse complement strand
AGTATTTTTTCTAGAAAATTATGAGTGGTTTTTAGAATGCTGATAATCTTTCTTCATTTTAAAGACAATTTAAAGGAATCTAATTGAAAGCATCATTGAACTGCTTCTGCGTTGTTTCTTCGGCTTCCTGAACATTCCTGTTGATCAGCAAGGACATGTGGGCTGACACTTTAGGAAAGTTGGGAATTTTATGACCTTGGCAACACCAAGATGCTAAGTTGATATACATCTTTTATGCTTTTTGTTTTGTTTTGTTTTTTCAGTTTTCACACTTCTTTTATTTAACAGTTATTATACTCATAGTGCTTATATGAATCTTTATATGTGCCTTTTCATTTTGACAACTTCCAATTTTCCTATATTCATATTTCCAATTATTAATAGATATTTTCAGGGGTTTTTTTCTCCTCATTTTAAGTCATGCCCCATCAGCAAATGAAGACTTTAAAGTCTTTACTCCACCTATATCCTTACGAGTGACTCGGCTTTGAGAAGGCAGCTCTTCCTTGGTCATATTGTGAGTGCCTTCTGAACCAAGGAGCTCCTCTCTGGTACTGTATCTGACAATATTCTGCTGCTGTCTATGCGGTTGCCATTATCCTACAATGTTTCACTGTATTGATAAGGTTTTGTGAGGCTAATTCCTCTGAGTAGACAGCTTATTCTTTCATCGTTGTCGTCTCTTTTTAATCTGGAAGCTTTGCTGAAACCTATTCACTTTGGGTGGCCCTGCTGGTATTTGAAACACCAGTGGCATAGCTTCCAGCATTACAGCAACATACAAGCCACCACAGTACAACAAACTGACAGAAACATGGTGGATGTGTTTGTTAGCCATTTGAATATAATTTTTTGGTGAACTGTTCATTTCTTTCACCCACTTTTTAATTGGATTTTTTGTTTTGTTTGTTTTTCTTATGATTAGTTCCTTGTCCATTGTGTTGTTGCTAATTTTTTTCCTCTAATCCATATGCTCTCTTTTTAGTCTTTTCATGAAGTTTTTTGATGCACCTAAGTGTCTTATTTTTAGTAGGGCCCAGTCATCTATTTTGTATTTTACTGTGTGTTCTTATGCTTTTTAGGATCAACTTGATATAATGCATAACACTTGAGAATTAGGTAACTACTATTAATTTTGCTTATAAAACCTTGTATTTGAGTCAAATGGAATCCAGCATTCTGATTACTGAAGAATGATTCTTATTTTTAAAATAAGGTTAATTTGCTTAATAAGATTAAGAATGATTTCTTATTTTTAAAATAAGGTTAATTTGCTTAGTAAGATTAAGAAGGCCTTATATTAAAGAGTGAATGAGTTTGCTCTGTATAGATGTGTTGACGATATAGAGATTTCTGGAGAATTTATCCATTTACTGTATTTTCACACAAATAATACCGTGTTATTATGCACCCCTCACATACACATACACACACCCTTTCCTACAAGGTGTTTTTGCAAATGTGCTATGCAAGGTTTTTAACAGCGTTGCGTAGAAAAATTAGCATACTGTCATGCTGTGCTTATGGAATACCTGGCAGGAGCAAGGGAGAGAGTTCCTGTTATTGGTTTAAAATATAGTAATATTGACTCTTCTGTCAGTGGGAAAAATATGAAATTATTTTATCTTCCTTCTGGTGTTTTGAGTGGAGCATAAGAAAACAGTGGCTTAGTAATGGTATTGTGTAATATACTATTATTAAGTCAGAAATCTAATGCTTTTAATTTGGACTTTTTAGAATTAGGTAGGTCTTAAAAAACGGAATAATTTGGTGAATTTGACATAAAATTTAACTCTAGAATTCATACAAATAGTAATATGCCAATTAGAACAAAGAATTCTATAGAACTCCTGATATTGGATTTGGAAATTCTATAAAAATTGTTATGTATGTACAAATATGGTTGATACAGTTGATGTATGGAATGTTATAAGAGTTGTAAGAACCCCCAATAAAATGATTCTTTTAAGCTGGATTATGTCAAGAATACAATATCAGGATTGAAGGAAGGTTTATTAACAACCTTTGATATGCAGATGACACAATCTTGCTTGCTGAAAATGGGGAGGACTGGAAGTACTTGCTGATGCGGATTAATGACTGGAGCCCTCAATATGTATTTCAACTCAATGTAAAGAAAACCAAAATCCTCACAACTGGATCAAAATGTAACATCATGATAAACAGGGAAAAGATTGAATTTGTCAAGGATTTCTTCTTGTTTGGATCCACAGTCAATGTTCCTGGAAGCATCCAGTCAAGATAACAAAAGATGCATTACATTGGGTAAATCTGCTGCATAAGACCTCTTTAAAATGTTATAAAGCAATTACTTTTAGGACTAAGATGCACCAGCCCCAATCCATGGTATTTTCAATTGCTTCATGGGCATGTGAGAGTTGGAAATTGAGTAAGGAAAACCAAAGAAGAATCGATACATTTGAATTATGATGTTGATGAAGAATACTGAAAGAATTATGGACTGCAAAAAAAATAACCCCCTGCCCCCCAAAAAAGCAAATCTGCCTTGGAAAAAGTAGAGCCAGAATGCTCCTAAAAACAAGGATGACAGGACTTTGTCTCATGTACTTTGGACATGTTATCAGGAGAGACCAATCCCTGGTAAAGGACATTGTGCTTGCGAACATAGAAGAGCAGCAAAAAAGAGGAAGGCCATCATGGAAATGGATTGGCACAGTGGCTGCAGCAATGAACTCAAACATCAGAATGAGTATGGTGTAGGGCCAGGTGATGTTTTGTTCTCTGTACTTGTATCAATCACTGTGTGTTGGAACTGACTCAGTGTCACCCAACAACAGCCACCTAATATAATTTTTATGTAACTTAGATCATTCTTTACTATTTTGAATCTCAGGTAATCTTATATCTTGACATTTGTACTTACGTATTATTTTGATTTTTAAATAGGAATAAGTAACTGCTACAGTTGACATTGGAAAATGGAACAGCTTCCACATAAACTGCTCTTTATTGACAAATAAAAAGCCAGCAGAGGGAGCACAAGAACTGTTGTAAAAGGAAAAAAGACATCCAGGAAATTTTCGCAAAATAACATGTAAACTAACATTACATTTATATGAAAAAAGAATAAAATATTGAGTATATTTTTAGCAAAAAGAATGAAAAGTTTATAAGAAATGAATACTTATAGATTAGAAAATTGGGTTTTAATTGTGGGATAGAATAAGAATTTCTTTCCATAGTTTAATTTCACAGTCTGCTGCGGTAGTAGCAAATATGCCCCAGCAGCACATTTGAAAGGATTTTGCTACCCTTCCCATTCCACTCTTGGATATTCCCACTCCCACCACTAATAGTTATTTCTGTATGCTTGGACTTTCTCCATTTGAGAAGTATCTACTGACAGTTTTACAAAAACAAAGTCTTAAAAGCTGCATTAGGCCAGCCTGTTAGGAAGGCCAACCAGCTGGTGGTGGCTGGCTTTCTTTCTGGCTGTTAGGACATTGTAATTGGAAAGCAAAGGTGTTGTGGCTGTCCTGCTTCCCACCAGATGGCAGTGTTCTTTATCTTTGAAAAGATGCTGCCAAGCAGTGCTGGCCCACCTCTTACTTGCTACTGCTCATAGCCTAGAATCCAACATTAGCGGGTTTTGGCATCTAAGAGAATACAAACTCCTTTTCCTACTACCCGTGAAAAGTTACATTTGCCAATTGTTTTTTTAGAAAATTAGGGAGCGCTTGGGCTCCCTCTACTGACTTTATATTTAGGAGTAGGTTCATTAGCAAACATACAGATATGTATACTGTATTAGATATGTCTGACTTAAGGATAGCTCATACTTACCCAGATTCTAACACAGGTGCTGTCATGGCTAATGAAATGGAACCGGAACAGACCTGGAACTTTACAATTTGGAAGATGCGGCGTAGTATCTAGAACAGGAAAAATTATGGTCAGAGTCCTGGTACAAGAGACTTGGAAGATAAGGAGTAAGCCCTTCAGGGACCTGATGTCTAAGGCTGGATTCTTGGCAGGGCTGTAAGGACAAAAAAAAACAAACTGTTAAAGCATCGACTTTGGAGGGGATCTGCTATGTCAGTTAAAGCCAAGGCAGAAAGGTCATCTTGGAAGATTATGGAGATTTTGGGTAATCCAGAGAGGCAATTGTGATTGAAGGACACAGGATGATCATGGGCTTATTAGAAAGACTTTTTCAGAAAATAGAAGACTGCAGCAATGGGAAAAGGCCAACAAAGTTGCAGCAAGATTCCCCTCCCCATTACAACAATGCACATGTTCGTTCTTCAGAGTACTGTCTTAGTCTGTGTTGACTAGAGAAACAAATCCAGAGGCACTCATATGTCTCTGGAGAGACATGAGAGAATTTTATATCAAAGAACATTGTACATTAAAGAAAACATCCCAGCCCAGTCCAGATCAAGTCCATAAGTCTGATATTACCCCATATATCGATGCTATTCCATAAATTCCTCTTTACAATCATGCAGCCAAGCAATGATGCTGAATGCAGGAAGATCACAGGCCAGTGGGTAGAAAGTCTTGTGGATCCATGGTGGTTGGAAGCATTTCAGCAATACTGTGGGTCTCTATGTAGCTCCTCCAGTTCCAGGGCTCTGGTTCTGTCAGTGTAGCTCCATGTGGCTTGTCAACAGGGATGTCTTGCAGGGAGAGTGTGTGTGTGCCATCTCCAGTGAGCTATTTATCTCCGCAGCACCTCCAAAGGAGGTCATCAAGTTGCAACCTGATTGACAGGATAAATTCCACCTCTTCACTCTTAATAGTCTCAAGTTGATACCAGATTATGTAACTTGGTACTACAAGTACCAAGGACTATCCTATGAGAATTTTATTGGGAAAGCATAACTCATTCACCCTACAATTCTGATATTACCCTTTTATACTACTACTTTTCCCCCAAACTCAAAGCATATTAGAAAAAAGAGAACATAATTTCATCTCCTCAAGATGCCAAAACTGCCATTTTGAATAGTGCAGAATTCTTTGGGTGGGTGGGGGGTGTTCAAGGGATGGAAACACTATCCCCAATAGTCTGTAGACTTCTATGGGGAGGATGCATTAAGAAACAGTAGAGTCACATTTTCATATTTTCCTTTTATAAAGGCTTCTATGATTTTTTAACAATATATTTTTATTTAGCCCTTGTACACAGTGGAATGCTATTTTACTTTTAAAGACAGTGAAACCACAAAATAGCTTGTAACATGGTAGAACTTAGAAGGCATGCTGTTTGAAATTAATCAATTGCAAGAGGATAAATATTGTATGAGACCACTACTATATAAAGGGAAGCAAACGTTTACAAAGAGAACAATAGGTTTTGAAGATTACCAAGGGTGAGAAAGGAAAGAAGAGTAAATCACTAGCTAGGGGCTAAATATGTAGTAACTTAGGTTATGACAAAAGCAACATACAATAAAGAAAAAGGACAAAATGATCAAGGCAAAGAAAAATACTGGGAGGAGTAACAAGAGTTAAAAGCCACAAAATAAACACTAAACACTACAAATCTAAAACTGCATTAATAGTAATAACAGTAACTTATAAGTAGATACATAGATGTGCATGCTGAACAGGTGTGGGAAGATGAATGAGACTATGCCCATCAATATATATATATATGCTTGATAGGATATTTCCCGATATATTTATGTGTACTTCAAAAATATGGATATATGGATATAGTATAGAACAGAGGACAAAGCTATGACAAATTCTTAGCCATAATGAAACACCTTGAGGAAACGAGTCACTGGGCCTGCGGACTCAACCTCATAGTCTTGGGTATATTAAAGTCAATAAACATAACATAGTCCACAAAAACAATGTTCTATATTCTACTTAGGTGAGTAGTAACTGAGGTCTTAAAGCTTGACCGGTCTTCTAAGTTGCTGACCAGAACAAAGAACAGTGAATAAAATCAAAGACATGAAATAATTAGTCCAAGTGAGTAACGAACCACATGAGCCCCAGCCTCCATTATTTACCCTGAGATCAGAAGAACTAGATGATGCCTGTTTACCACTGCGGACTGCTCTGAAAAGGATCACAATAAAGGGTTCGGAATATAATGGGGGGGGGCGGGGGGGGGGGGATTTGGAGCAAAACTCAAAATCATGATGATTAAGTTTACTGGTCTGTTGGAGATTGGTGGAGCAAATTAACACTCTTCATACCTGGAGCGGAACTCATCTGTGTGGCTAATTGTCAAATGATGGGCCTACAAAGTGAACAATAACACCAGAGAGGTACTCACCCCTTAGAACAATCAACTATGTGACATCACAGTGGTAGCATTTGCCTGGGGATAAAACTTAGGAAGAAAGAATGGATATGTAAGAATGATAACTAGAACTTGTAAACACAAGGAGGAAATGAGAAGAGCTCCTTTTACATCAAGGGGATTGCACCCAATATTATGGAACTAAATGTGTACAAACTGTTAAAAGAAAAACAGTTCAAAAATTTCTACCCAAATCACAATAGAAAGTATGAAAAATAAATGGCAAGTAGGAGTTGTCTGTACGCCACATCTTCATAAAGGGAGAGCTGCCTTTAAACTTTCTGAAGGAACACAGCTGGATAAGTTCTGCTTCCTGACTGCTTTTGTTTAAGGCTGTACAACCTTAAAAGTAGACTCGTAAAAAGGGCCAAGTTTTGTGCTTTGAGATATGTGGGTGAATTAGATGTGTGTGTATTTGCATTCTCTGTGGAAAAGTTAATAGTTTTTTGTTTTTCAATCCTGAGAGGTATGGCTCTGACAGGTCTGTCTGTTCCTACGGCTTCCACCTTTTCTTATACCCTAAGCTAAGTTTCCTATTAGCATCCCAATTTAGACTGTGCCCAATGTAAGTGAAGTATCACATAAATTTCATAGGTTTCTGTTATTTGTATCAGTATGCTCTAAACTGGAATTATTATTTGGATGGAAAAATAAAGTAGCAATTCTTTATTGGGACCCTGTGTATTCAATTTAGAATTTTTTATGTTCAGCATTTGCGTATGATAAGCTATTTCTCTAACACTCTAATTACAGAGAATAGTGTATTGTCAGACAGTCTCCATTTCAGGGACAGCCAGGTAAAATAATATGGCAGGATTCTGTACTAGAACATCCATGACTCAGCAAAAAACAACTGCCATTTTCCATATTCAGAGAAGTCCCCAAGTGCAAGATCACCATTCAAAACCCAGTCACGTTCTTTTTATACCAGTAAATAAAAATAAGGAAAAGGAGATAAGGAAAATCAAACCATTTACAAAGCTATCAAAAAGATAAGATACTTAAAAATAAACCTAGGGATGCAAAAAATTTATATCAAGGGAAGTAACAGGCCACAGTTTGAAATTAGGATAAATTTGGAAGTAACCGGAACAAATCAGGAAACAGTTTATCAATCGAGACAGCTTCTAGATGAATTGTTCTCATGTGTCTTTCCACTTTCATTACTCTTCTTTCCTCTGGACAGGGAGAGACCGGTGGTTATATTTTAGCTGACCCCCACAGTCTCTTATGGCCTAGTCAAACGTCATTCTCCACAGCTCTGAGACCAGAACTAGATGCTGCCCAGGTACCACTACCAACTGTTCTGAACAGAATCATATTTGAAGGTCCTGGATAAAAATTAGAGACAAGTGTGGAATATAATTTAAAATCATAAAAGAGACCAGACTTATTGGTTAGATAGAGGCTGGTGGGACCTCCAGGACTCTTGCCCGCAGCTCTCTACTCCTCCTTGTGCGACAGGAAGCTGCATCTCCCCGTTCCCATGCAGTCCCAGCCACATTCCGGAGACACGATGATGCAGGGTGGAGTAAACAGATTCAGCCACACTGGGCACCTGGTCACCAGGGTTGTTTTCAGCTCTGGCAAATTGGAAATTGTTTCCATTGGTGACTCCTTCATTGACCTGAAATACATGGTCTACAAGTTCCAATATGCTTCCACCAATGGCAAGTTCAATGGCACCATCAAGCCATCTTCTAGGAGCATGATTTCTCCAATATCAAGTGGGGTAAGGCTGGTGCCAAGGATGTTGTAGAGTCTTCACCACCACAGAGAAGGCTGGGGCTCAGTGGAAGGGCAGTACCAAAAGGGTGATCTTTCTGTCCCTTCTGCTAATGCCCCCATGTTTGTGATGGGCATGAACCATGAGCAGTATGACAACTTCCTCAAGATTGTCAGCAATGCTTCTTGTGCCAACAACTGCTTGGGCCTCCTGGTCAAGGTCATCCATGACAACTTTGGCATCATTGAGAGACTCATGACCACAGTTGGTGTCATCACTGCCATCTAGATGACTGTGGATGACCCCTCTGGGCAACTCTGGCATGACGGCTGTGCAGCTGCCCAGAACATCAATCCCACATTTACTGGCGCTGCTAAGGCTGTGGGCAAGGTTATCCCGGAGCTGAATGCGAAACTCACTGGCGTGGCCTTCTGTGTCCCCACCTACAATGTGTCAGGCATGGATCTCATCTGCTGTCTTGAGAAAACTGCCAAGTACGATGACATCAAGAAGATGGCAAAGCAGGCATCAGATGGTCCCCTAAGGGCATCCTAGGAAACACTGAAGACCAGTATGTCTCCTGTGACTTCAACAGTGACACCCACTTTGCCACCTTTGATGCTGGGACTGACATTGCCCTCAACAACCACATTGTCAAGCTCTTTTACTGGTATGACAATGAATTTGGCTACAGCAACAGAGTGGTGGGCCTCATGTTCCACGTGACCTCCAAGTAGTAAGAGGCCCCCCTACTACCCCGGACCACCAGCCTCAGCAACAGCACTAGAGGAAGAGAGGGCCTCAGCTGCTGGGGAGTCTTGGCCCCCATCTTGATCCCCCAACATACTGAGAATATCCCACCCTCATCTCGAGATTCCATCCAGACTCCCTGAAGGAAGGGGAGGGGCTTAGAGAACCCTACTTTGCCATGTACCATCAATAAGTACTATACCCAGAAAGAAACAGAAGCAACTATTGCCCTTACTCACCCTTCAGCTGTAGAGTGGAACCCACTCCTATGTTGGAATAATCAGCCATTTAAGAGCAAAAGAGCAGCATTTACCCTAGAACAGAGGGTTAGGAAAGAAGGGGGAATGGAAACTGGAAGCACTGAAAAGAAGTGGGATAAGTGATGGTACATTAAGTGGATTGAAATGTATGGATTGAAATAAAATGTGTATAAATTATTGAATAAAAAAACTGATGATCTCTATAAATCTTCGCCTAAATTACAATAAAAAGTTTTTAAAAATTTAAGACAGCTTATAACCAAGAGAGTTTTCAGCCCCTGCTTGACCATACTTGCTAGGAAGTCACATTTGGGCCTCAGTTACCAGACCCTGTTCATGTCTGGGGCTCTTCTAAGAGAAGTGGTAGAGATCTTTTGACTCTACTGTCAGGTGCCTGGAGTCATCCCACTCTGCCAGCATGCCACCTACCACCAAGCCTCCTACCTTAAAGCATTCACCTCTCCTCTTAGGTCCACAAGACACCTGAAGCCATCTTGCTTCATAGGCTGTAAAGCCTACCAGGGCTATTTCCTGGTTCTCGTTGCTTATACCATCTTATACTTTCTCATAGCATCTTGCATCATTGTGACTTATATCCACTGTTAACAACTATTTCTGTCTCTTGCATCTAAGAAATTCTCAGTAAAGGGATCCCAGATCCAAGAGTTCTCGGTTTTTCTTGATTGTACTTAGACCTCCTTCCTCTGTGGTACTGGTTTTTAGTTTTAATTTTTTGGTGTGGTGTGGTGTGTGTGTGTGTGTATGTGTGGATTACATGGTGGTTTTACATGTCAGTTCATCCTTTTTTCATTCAACAACTTAATTAATCAAACTTCAAAGGACCTGACCTGTCCCCTCAAGCCCCACCTCCCCACCATCTACTCTAGTATATTTTCTTGCCTTCACCAAAGTTGACTCCTGTCTATCCTCTAGCCTATTTCTTTCCTTTCTCCCTTTCCCCATTCCACCTATGCTAAACATCAAAGTCCATTTCTTTTGGTGTGAAAACCTTTACTTTGGTTTTTTTTTTTTTTAATAACAGTGGTCTCATACAATATTTGTGCTCTTGTGACTAATTTCACTCAGCATGCTGTTATTGTTGTTAGGTGCCATCCATTCAGTTTCAACCCACAGTGATTCTATGCACAACTAGACACTGCCTGTTGCTGTGTCATCTTAACAGTGGTTCTATGCCTGTGGCCATTGTTGTAGCCAACAATGTAGCCTGTGGTCTTGTCTGAGTCCATCTCTTTGAGGGCCTTCCTCTTTTTGCCTGTCCTTCCACTTTATGAAGCATGATGCATTCATTTCTCCAGGCACTGGTCTCTTCTAACAATATGTTCAAATGTATATAAGACAAAGTCTTATTCCTCTATGGAGGAATATGGCCATACTTCTTGCAAGACAGATCTGTTTGTCCTTTTGGTAGTTCATGGTACTTTTAATTTTCTTCTCCAGCACCATACTGCAAATGCACCAATTCTTCTTCAGTATTCTTTATTCAATGTCCAACTTTTACATGCCTAAGGGAGGATGGAAAATGCCATGGCTTGGGTCAGGTGCACCTTAGTTCTCAAAGTAACATCCTTGTTTTTCAGTAATCTACAGAGGTCTTGTACAGCAGATTTACCTAATACAATGAATGTGTCTTTTGATATCTTGACTGCTGCTTCCATGAGAATTGATTGTGGATCCAATCAAGACAAAACCCTTGAGAACTTCAGTCTATTCCCTGTCTGTCGTGATATTACCTATTGGTCCAGCTGTGAGGATTTTGGTCTTCTTCTTCACATTGAGTCATAATACACTCAGCACAATGTCCTAAATCCATCAGCGTCATGAGATGTTCCACAGTTTCATCATTATTCTTTAATGATGCATAGCATTCCATTGTATATACATTCTAAATGTATCCATTAGTATAGGTTGTTTCCATCTTTTTACTATTGTAAATCGTGTGACGAACATGGTTGTGGATATATTTACTTGTGCTGGGCCGTTTATTTTTTAGGTATATACTTATAGAGGAGTTGCTGGCTCATATGGTTTTTATATTTTCAAATGTTTGAGAAAGTTCATTACTGCTTTATACAGTAGTTGTACTGTTTTACAGTCCTACAAGCTGTATATAAAGATTCTAATCTCCACACAGTCTCCAGCATTTTTTATTTTTATTTTTTACCCCTGAACTATGCCATCAGTGCTGTGGTGAGCCAGGATATCATCACTGAATAGCTAGTGGTCCCAAACATTTCTTCTTTTTTTCTGGTTGCCTGGATGTCTTCTTTGGTGGATTCTCTGTTCATGTCTTTTGCCTACATTTTAATTAGATTATTTGTCTTATTAAGGTGTTGAAGTTTTCTATAAATTTGAGAGTTTAGTCCCTAGCCCATTATATCCTAGCAGGATTTTTTTCCCGTAATCTGTTCACTCCCTTCTGGTGAAGTCTTTTGATGCACATAGATGACTTATTTTTAGGAGATCCCAGCCATTTATTTTTTATACTATTGTGTGTGGGGGGTGGTGGTGGTGGTTCTTCTTATATTTGGTAGTGTGTGGATGCCATGCATCAGGCCCCCTATAAGTTTGATCCTATTTTTCATTGATGATGTTTACTTTTAGGCCTTTGGTCTATCTTGAGTTTCTTTTTGTATATGAAGTGAGATATGTGCCTACTTTATTCTTCTGCACATGAAAATCCAATTTTGCTGGTACCATTTGTTGAAGAGATCATCTCCATTTAATGTATTTTAGCCCCTTATCAAAAAGCAGTTGTCTGTAAATATATGAATTTATGAATTTACTTCTGGGCTATCTATTCTGTTCTATTAGTCTACATGTCTATAGTTGTACTAGTACCAGTTTGTTTTGACCACTGTGTAGTGGGTTTTGAGGTGAGGAGGTGAAAGGCATCCCACTTTGTTGTTCTTCTTAAGTAATACTTTTCTTGCCGTTCCTTTTCCTATAAAGTTGAGGATTAACTTTTTAATTTTTTTAAAGGATGATGCTGGGCTCTGATCACAATTCTATTGTATGTAGATTGCTTAGGGTGTGTTGCGGTGGTCACAATGCTATATCTTCCTATCCATGAATATGGTATGTTCTTCCATCTATGTAAGTCTTTTGGTTTCTTGTAGTAGTATTTTGTAGATTTTTGGGTAAAAATCTTGATGTGGGGGTTGTTTATTTCTAAGTATTTAATCTTTTCTGTGGCTATTATAAATTATATAAGAACCTAATACATTTTATATGTTGCTGAATCTTTCAATTATATACATATAGAATTATATCATCTTTGCCAATTTGGACACATATAATTTCTATTTTAGGAACCCTGATGGAGTAGTGATTAGGCCATAGGCTACTAGCCACAAGATCAACAGATCAAAACCATTAGTCCTTCTGTAGGTAAAAGATGAGACTTTTTACTCTCTTAAAGAGTTACTGTGTCAGAAAACAAAATGGCAGTTTTACCATATCCTATATGAGGGGGTACCCCCCACAAAAAAATGGGAAAAAATCTCCGCTGGGCAGAGCATTTGTAGTACGCAATTTCTCTAGGCAAGCATCAGGCAACTCTCTCTGAGTTAGTGCACCCAATGGTATTACCTGGGAAGGTTCTTTCTGGTCACAGTGAATTTTTTTCATGAAAGCAATTTTGCTGGAACCTCATTTTTGTTTGTTTGTTTGTTTGTTTGATTTTTTTGTGATGGCCGATTTAAGAGAACAGTGTGGCTATGAAATTTTGTTTCCTGTTTGGGAAACATGCCACAGAAACTGTTGTGATGTTGAACACAGCTTACAAGACAGTGCTATGGGAAAAATTCAAGTGTACAGTGGTTTTCTCATTTCAAAAAAGGTGAAATGTCAATTGATGACAAACCTCGTTCTGGGCATCCATCAACTTCCTGAACAGATGAAAGTGTTGACAAAATTCATGCACTTGTGCTGGAAGACTGATGACAGACCATTGAAAAGATGGGGAAGTTATCTGGAGTATCTTGGAGCTCAGTTCAGGGAATTTTAACAGAAGATTTCAGAATTAGAAGGGTCACTGCAAAATTGTGCCTCTGGTTCTGACAGATCAGGAAAAAGAGTGTAGAGTGGAGACATGCCTTGCTTTGAAAAAACAAGTCCGAAGCCACCCAGACTTTTCTTCAAAAAAGCTCATCAAGTGAAATCAAAGGTCAAGAAGATGCTCATTACTTCTCTTGATGTGAGGGCAATAGTGCATTTGGAGTTCATTCCACCAGGTCAGATTGTTCATCAAGATTTGTATTTAGACGTTCTGAAAATATTTCATAACAGTGTGCAACCAAAAGGCCTGATTTGTGGCAGATGGGGGACTGGTTTTGCTACCATGACAATGCACCTGCTCATGTAGCCATCTCAGTGTGCTAGGGTTTGGCAACAAAACAGCATGCTTCTCTTGTACCATGTACCTTACTCACCTGAATGCACTCCATGTGACTTCTTTTTGGTTCTGCGATAGAAGAGGGACATGAAAGGACACTGATTTGACGACGTAGAAGAGGGGACAAAAAAACTAAGGAGGTACTGTTAGCCACCAACACAGATCAGTTTCAAAAATATTTCCAAGAATGGACTCTCATATTTGACAAATGTATTAAGTGTAATGGAGAGTACCTTGAAGGTGATTAGGTTGTTTTGTAAAAACATTTAAATACATAGCTTTGGGAAGAAAAATCCATTTTGGGGGGAGGGGTACCCCATTGTACAGTGCTATGAGTTGGAATCAACTTAGTAGCAGTGAAGGTAGGTTTGAGTTTAATTTCTATTTGAAATCCAATACCTCCAGCTAAGATGTCAGCACAGTACTGAAAAAGAGTAGTCATACAGGGCATCCTTATCTAGCTTCCATATGCATGGAGAATGCTGTTTATTTGTCCTCATTGAGCAAGATAGTGGCCACTGTTGGTTTTGCTTATGTGGCCCTTCATTATGTTGACAAATTTCTCTTAAATTTCTGTTTTGTAGATTACTTTTGTCAGTCATAGGTATTGGATTTTGTCAATTTTTATCAATTAATATGGTCAGGTTCTTTTCTCTTTTTTCATTTTTGATATGATGAATGACATTGATTGTTTTTCTAATCTTGATTCATACTTGTGTACCTGGTATGAATCCCACTGGATCATGATATACTATTTTAAAAATATTTTGTTGGATTCTATTGGTTAAGATTTTGCTGAAAAATTTTATGTCAGTGTTCAAAATGGAATTTTGTCTATAATTTTCTATTCTGATTTTAATATCAGGATTATTCTCACTTCATAGAATGAATTTGAGATTTTGCTGTGTTTTTCTATACTCTTGAATAGTTTGATGGAATCAGTCAATGCATCTCTCAATGTTGTATAGAATTTTCCAGTGAAGCTTTCTGGCTCTGGACTTTTTTGGTTTGGGAGATTTTTAATGACTGGATTTATTTCTTTGCTATGGTTCTGTTTAGGGGTTCTGTATCAATCTGTGTTGGTTTAGGTAGGTAGTATATTTCTAGAAATTTGTCCATTTCTTGTAGATTTTCAAATTTCTTGGAATATATTCCTGAGTGTGTTAACATTTTTTATTTCAATGGCTCCGATGTTGTTGTTTTTTATTTATAGTATTAACATCTTTTTTTGGCTTGTCAATTTTTGTTAATCCTTTCAAAAAAATAACTTC
>NW_022109491.1:47111069-47112752 GCF_000313985.2 Echinops telfairi | reverse complement strand
CAATTTCCCCCATAATCATAAATATATTTACATATGTACATGCCTGTATTTAGGCCTCTATGCATGCCCTTTGCCTCCTACTTCTTTCCTCTATTTCCTTTTGCTTTCCTCTTGTCCCACTATCATGCTCAGCTTTCATTTGGGTTTCAGTAATTCCTCTTGGTTACATTGCCCTTGATCACTCCCTACCAGTCCTCCCACCCCCTCCTTGCCACTGGTTTTGAATCATTCCTTGTTCCCTTGTCCCTGGGTTGGTTATCACCTCTTCCCATCCCCCACCTCTCACTCTCCCATCCCCCCCCAACCATGGGTCCCGTTGTTTTCTTCTCCACATTGTTTATCTTATCTAGATAGACCTGCAAAGATAATAATATGCACATAAAATTGCAGATGGCAGCAACACCAACAAAGTAACAAACAAAAAAGCCAATTACATACAAAATATAAAAGAAGAAAAAAAGGAAAGGAAGAAGAAAGGAAGGAAGGAAGGAAGAAAAAAAAACCTGTTAATAGTTCAAGGTCTGTTTGTTGTCCTTTAGGATTGTTTTCCAGACAAGTCTGATGGGGTGCCACACCCTGGCCCCAAAGCCTATTTTTGATACTCCCTTGGGACTCCCTTGCTCTGCTTCCCCTGTTGTTCTATTGCATGTCTTTAGTGTTTTGCCTCAGTGTGGTGGGGTCAGCTCAGTCACACATCCCACACTGTGTCTCCAGTGCTGTCCAACGTAGGGCCGTGGGTCAGTGCAGGATGTCGCATCTTACAGTGGTGCCAGCCATATGATCCTCTCTGTGCATTGGCCGCTCCGAGCCGGACTAGTGTCCTCTGAGCTTGGTGGGCCATGGTATGCTCCACTCCCTTCCTCCCCCTTCATTTGCTTCCACTTCCTTGTGAGTATGGTATGTCGGTTCCTTTCCCTCACCAGACAGTCTATTTTCGTTTTCTGTGGCACTCCCTTCCATGCTGGGGGTCAGGCTGATTCTGGCTGGGGCTGGGCATACAGTCCAGTTTTTTTATGGATTCCTTCCATGCGTTACATTGCCCTCCTGGTTTGGCGCATCATGGTGGGTGTCTGTATGCACATTCCAGTGCAGAGAGACAACCTTTTAAGCAAATGGAGCTTTTGAGTATTCATTGACAAAAATACTGAATATCTACCTAAATCTCACACTTTATGAGCAATTAAAAGGGAATTATAGGTTTAAATATAAAACCCCAAACTATAAAACCTCTAGAAAAAAAATATAAGAGGAAATGTTTGGTACCTTGGGCTAAGCAAACTTGATACCCAAAACATGATTTATAAAAGGAAGATTGACAAATCAAACCCTATCAATTTTTTTTAGGTTTTGCTTTCTAAAAGAGAATTAAAAGAAAAGCAGTTTGAGGGGAAAAAATATTGCTGACCAAACACTTCTATTTATTATATATAAAGAACTCAAAATTCAACATTAAAACAAAACATCTGATTAAAAAATGGGGAAAGACTTGATCAGACATTTCACAGAAGAATATTCACAGATGAAAAATAACTTATTATCTTAGACTTTTGTCTCTAGAGAAGAAAACACACACGCATGCAAAATTATCTCAAGGAAATGGCTCAAATAGTTATAGAAGCTGACAAGTTTCAAATCCATGGTTCAGGCTAGCGATCATTCCTGACTTACCTATTATAGGGCTTA
>NW_022109491.1:47108313-47110320 GCF_000313985.2 Echinops telfairi | reverse complement strand
AATTTTATGGTTGGGGGGTCACACAACATGAGGAACTGGATGAAAAGGTCATGGCATTAGGAAGGTTGAGTGCCACTAGCATAGAGGAAAGCAGGTGTATTTAGGTCTGATTTTCTTAGCAGCCTTTCCAAATTGGATCCATCTAGTATGGCCTATTACGCATGTTGTGCACCTGAAAAGGGCAGAGTCTAAAGTCCTGGTTGTTTTATGATATGGCCTGGTCATCAAAGGCTGAATAGAAACACTATCAAAAGTGCCTGATTAGGACTTGGGCATATTCTCCTATTAGAGGTCCATGTAAGTGATGTTAAGAGCTCTTCCCAGTGGCTGATTGCCCCCCCTGGCTCACCCACCCACAGAAGTGAAATCACTTTCTTGAAGACAGTCATGGCCTCTGACACCTCTGGACTTGAGTTTCCACCGAGGTCCACTGAGCACTTTTGCAGGAGTGTCTGTTGGCTCCTGCCTTATTAATCTTCTACATTTCCCTCCAGCTTTAGAAATTGATCCCAGCTTAATTGAGGCTTCCTCTGTCAAGTAATTTTTAAGATGTAAAAATAAGGGGATGATAGATTGTGATTATTAGGCAAGCATACCACTTCATTGCTTGGGAGACCAAATTAGATTACATGACCTGAGAACAGAAACCTGACTTTGTCTTGATGTTTTGCTTTATGGTAGTGGTCTCCTACAATATCTGACTTTTTGTGATTAACTAACTTCACTCAGCTTAATGGTTTCTAGGTCTACCCATGTCATGAGGTGTTTTGTGGTTTCATCACTATATTTTAGAGATGCATCGTATTCTGTTGTGTGTGTGTATATAACAATTTCTTTATCCATTGTTCTGCTGATGGGCAGTTAGGTTTTTTCCAACTTCTTGCTATTGTGAACTGTGCTGCAATGAACCTGGGAGAGCATCCATCTACTTATGTTGTGTCTCATTTCTTTGGACTATATACCAAGCAGAGGTATTGCTGGTCCTATGGGATTTCTATTCCCAATTGGTTTAGGTAGCGCCATATCACTTTCTACAATGGTTGTACATATTTACAAGCCTGCCAGCAATGTATGAGTGTTCCAGTGTGTTTGCATACTGCAGCATTATCTCTCTCTCTTGAACTTGACTATCATTGTATGTAAACTATTATCTCTCATTTAATGGTTTTTAGCCCTTTGTTGAAGATCAGTTATTTATAGATGAATGCATTTACTTCTGGCTTTTCTATTCTGTTCCATTTGTCTATGTATCACTGTACCAATACCAACCAAGCTATTGTGATATGTTTGTCATAGGTTTTGAGGTCGAATAATACAAGGCCTCCTACTTTGCTTTTCTTCTTAAGGAGTTCTTTGCTTATCCTAGCTCTCTTCCTTGTCCACATGAACTTGGTAATTAGTTTTTCAATTTCTGTAAGAATAAAGTTGGGATCGGATTGCAATTACATTGTATTGATCGATTGCTTTAGGTAGTAGTTACATTTTCACAATATTGTCTTCCTATCCATAAATAAGGGCTTTGCTTCCACTTGTGTAGGTCTCCTTTGGTTTCCTATAATAGTGTTTTGTCATGAGGTTGGGAGGTTGGAGGAGGGAGGGAGGAAAAGGATGAACCGATGCCAAGGTACCAAGGGTTCAAGTAGAAAGACATTATTTTGGAATGTTGATGGCAACATATGTACAAGTGTGCTTAATACTCTTCCATGATGGATTGTTATAAGATTTGTAAGAGCCCCCAATAAAATGATTATTAAAAAAATAGTGTTTGTAGCTTTCTTTGTCCAGGTTTATTTATTTGTTTGGTTAGGTTCATTCCTAAGCATTTCATCTTTTGTGTGTTTGTTTGATATCTGTTTCAGACCTATCTTTGCTGGATACAGGAATCCAACTGATTTCGGTTTGTTATCTTGTATCCTGCTGCTTTCTCTCCCCTTTGTTGCCCCATTGTTTCCAGCAATCTTTTGGTGGAGTCTTTGGAATTTTCCACACACGAAATTATATCCTCTG
>NW_022109491.1:47106006-47107665 GCF_000313985.2 Echinops telfairi | reverse complement strand
CTCTCTTTTGTCTTTCTTTTTATTGAGATTATCCATTGTCTCCAACAGTTGTGTTGTTTTGTATTTCTTGACCAAATAATGGAATGAATGGTGACCCTTACCCATTAATTGTTGTTGTTGTAGAGGTGAGGTTGCCTTAGTCATTTGGGGGCAATTGATTCTACTAGATGTTGTGTAAAAGACATAATAAAAACAAAACTAGGCAAAAAGTAACAACAACAACACAAGCACACCTACAAAAACCGAGCCAATCAACAAAGGAATGGAAACTATACCCATACACTCCCACATGCACAGGCACACGGGGGTCAGAACCAGAAGCTGCTTTTTCTTTTTCATTTACCAACACAGGATGATTAATGCCCCATCCAAGATGTGCACAGTAGGAATGTAGCCACCGGTGCATGAGGATGATGGGTGGCAGCGTTTCTGATCAACATGGAGTTGTTGAGAGTTAAGGGTTATTCGACCCTCTTGTATCCTGTGTCTCTCTGCTCATGGTTTATCAAAATACCAAAAGAAAAGAACCACAATGAAGCAAAACGCAACAAAACAAAGCCCAAAGTATGAATTGACCGCTGCTCTTTTCTCCAGACCATTATCCTAGGCCTGACTTCTGTTGGCATTAGGGTTTATGTGTACTAGGGGTGGTTCCATTGTGAGCTATGTTGGTGGTTTATCAAAACATTTTAAAAAAGGAGTGGGGGAAGGGAAATGATAAAGAAAAATCCAAGCTAGTCCTTTCTGTTACTTTAACCCTAGGGTATTCCAGGTTTTTAGAGCTTCCACCAGAGCTTATTGCTTGAACTGGATATATGATCCCAGCCTCCATTCACTCTATATGTAAAAATGTGTGAGCAAACATTTCCTTCAGGCACCAGGGAGCCATGGTGGACCCAGAATGTAGTCCCAAAGCTGTGCATTATTCCCACTTGTCCACCCCTCCTTCAGACTTAACTCTCAGCTCTGTGGATATGGATGCAGAGTTGGGCACCATTCACTCTTTTATTCAGTAAGGGATTCACCTGGAATGTGAGGGGGAAACAGGGTACCCACCACTCTCTGTTGGGTACTGGGAATTGTTCTGCACTATTTAAAGAATCAGTTGGCTACCAGATAAGTCGCTCTACTTGTTTCTGATTGTTAGGTACCAGAAACTACCCTACACTGTGCACGGAGCAGTTTGGCTGGCTTCTTCTGGCCTACAGAAAATTCACCTCTCTGCTTGATGTCTTCCTATAGATTATGCTCCACACTTTTACCATTATGTGTTCAGTTCACTCAGTGACTTAAAGATCTTTCTGATGATCTTTGCTTATGTTATGTTTATGCATGAACAATGTACAGGGAGTTCATGGCAGTGGCTTTTATATGTGCCAATTCCTCCCGCCAAGACCACAAACTGACTGATCCCTTAGGCAGTTCACTGGCAGCTTGCACGGTAAAATTTCCAGTTCCTGCAAGGATTTTATCCACTTTATTTGCAAAGTAACTTGTCAAATCACTTTGCAAGATTGTGATCTAGCACTCAATGATATGATTTTGTGTTCTTTGATGCCTGATAACTGATCCCTTCAACACCTCATGATCACACAGGCTGGTGTGCTTCTTCCATGTGGGCTTTGTTGCTTCTGAGCTAGATGGCCACTTGTTTACCTT
>NW_022109491.1:47101591-47104617 GCF_000313985.2 Echinops telfairi | reverse complement strand
TGGACAACAGAAAAGTGGGTGAAGGGAGAGTCAGACTGTGTACGATATGACAAAATAATAATAATTTATAAATTATCACGGGTTCATGAGGGATGGGGGGAGCGGAGCGGGAGGGGATAAAATGAGGCACTGATACCAAGGGCTCAAGTGGAAAGGAAATGTTTTGAAAATGATAAGGGCAATAAATGTACAAATGTGCTTGACACAATGGATGCATGTATGGATTGTGATTAGAGTTGTATGAGCCCCCAATAAAATGATTAAATTTTTAAAAAAGATTGTGATCTAGCAAGTAATCTTGGCAGAACTGCAAACCCAGGACCCCAAAAGGTCACATATAAAGAAAAACCTGTTACAATGTGGTGATGCAAACCAATAATTAAAAATTTTATTTTAGATAGTTGTGCATTTATCTGTTGAAAAGAATGATAAAAACAACTCTCTTGTTTTTCCTTAATTTTATTTTAATTTTATTTGTATGCATCTGTGTCTGTGTCTGTATTGCTTTCTAATTTCCTCACCTGTTAATTGCCCATTGCATGCATCTCCCACATCTTTGGTTCTTTTGTATGATTGCTCCTGAAACAGCAAATGAGTTTTACATTTCTTAGTCTCTTTTAGTGGCATTCTTTTCTGCTTCCTTTACTTTGTTGAATAAAAATGATTTTGGAGTGGAATGCCAGTGTAGAGAGCTTTATCATACAAATACAAACTATTTTACTGCATAAGATATTTGAGGTGTTTTTTAAAAGCACCTAGCATTTCACTTATAGAATCATCTACTTTAATCAGTGAAATTGTTTTTAAAAATTTTAAAGACATGTTTTATGTCAACTGACAGAAGTGGAAGAATGTCAACACTTAGAAAATACACCTGGTATAGAAGCTGGCCACCTCGTGGTGGAGGAACCACAGCAGCAGATGTTTCGGAGCAGCAGCGCATCAGATATCACTAACCAGCTGTGCTCAGATGTGTCTCATGGTGAGTATTGAGGAGCAAGCAAGGAGACTGGTGCTTAAACTTGTAAACAGTGAATAACGTGTTTTACTTTGAAAATACATTTAAATTGTGTCTAGTATGAAAGACTAGACATCTACTCTTCACTTAGCAATATGGCTAGGGTCTAAAGACCTGGTTATTTGTGAAAATTAGCATTTCATGAAACTTCAGTGGCCAAATACCTCTCAGGATCCTGGAGTCATTTTGTAAGTAGCCCTGAGGCTGCTTCATCCTCTGCAGCCACCGATGGCTGTCCTCTGCAAGTCTCTCTTTACACTATGACTTTGGTTGGGCTAGTGCCATTTCGAACCAAATCCAGTCGTATTCAGCCAGAATTTTCAGGCAGGCACAGACTTATCCTATCCGGAACTATGTTGAGTTTTTGTTCCCTTGGGGAATGCCCCATGACTTGTTTGTCAGTTTGTTGTCCTGTGCTGGCTTATGTGTCAGTGTGATGCTGGAAACTATGTCACTGGTATTTCAAATGCCAGCAAGGTCACCCAAAGTGAACAGGTTTCAGTGGAGTTTCCAGACTAAGAATAGATAACAAAAAAGGACTTGGGTCCCCACTTTGAAAGAAGGAGCTGCTGAGAAACCTCATGTATAAATATGAAAGATTATCAGATACTGAAGGCACAAAGAATGGAAGCAGAATATTGTTGGAGATAGTAACAGAGAATGGTCCCTGTGAGAGTTAGGATTTCTGGTGCCAAAATGGCACCTAAAAGAAGATATGGGTGGAGTTTAGCCTATCAGTCAACTCACAGCCTGATGCCCTCTCTTGGAGGCGACAGAGATATATAGCTGTCTAGAAGCTGGCCTCTCTCTGTATCTCTGCCTCTGGCCGTGAGGAGAGCTGCTAGAACCTTGCCATATTTTCCACCGACCTCGGATCCACAACACCTGGCACCTACTAGCCTGTGATCGTGTTGCATCCTTGCATTGTGGCTGTGTGACTTGAAGAGGGACTTGTGGACTAGTATCGCACTTATGGACTCGAGTTGGACTGAGCTAGGATGTTTCCTTGATGTTTAATTCTGGATGTAAAGCTCTTTCTTACACATATATGAGTGTCACTTGGTTTGTTTCTCTAAGTCAGCCCAGCCTAACACAGGCCCCTCAAGTCTGAGGGCATTCGAATTGTGACTGAGGTGAGATAAGTCATCAGAGTGGCGTCAAGCATGGTGACAAGCTCCCAGAAAGAAAAAAAAATTTAAGTGGAGGTCAGAAGAGACTCTGAAACTTTTTCTTAATTATAGGGTAGTTCAAGCAAATGGAGGAAATGATGAAGTCAAAGAGTTGAATAGAAATTTCAAAGGGCAACTTGAGAAGACAAAGCCAAATATTATAATAAAATGTGACTTAGAATCTTTCACAATTGCAACTCAAGGCTTGAAGGTTTTCTTGAGTTCTTTCAGTTTCAGATCTGCTGAATGTGTTCTTCCCCTTTGGTTTTCTAATTCTGTGTGCAAAATATTGAAAGAAGCTGAAGCATCAAGAAAAGATGGGAGGAATATTCAAAGTCCTAAAAAGAACTAGCCAGCAGTCTCCACCATTTCAGGAAGTAGCATATGAACAAGAACCAATGGTGCTATAGGTTGAAAGCAACTCAGTGGCCCCTAAGAACAACAACAATGGAAATGCTCCCCTATCCAAGACCTCTACCCACTGACCCCAGAACTCATAGGTGGAAAAACAGTGAATCTGGGGGTCTGTGTATCCGGTTTGTTTTACTGTGCCTCCTTTTCACATGTTTGTGACCTGAAGCCACAGTTGATAATGAGGCCACAACTGACCCCAAAGTCTGGCCTCTCTCAAGAATAAAAAAAATATTTATCCAAGGGGAGAGGTTACATGGGAGAGAGCCTTACCTTACTTTAAAGTGATTTAAGCATATATTTTTACTATTCTCATAAATGTGAAATGTCATATAATGATATACAGTGAACCCTCGTTTATCGCGGTTAATCGGTTCTAGACCCTACCATGATAAATGAAATTCCGCGAAGTAGGATTCCTTATTTGT
>NW_022109491.1:47097311-47098489 GCF_000313985.2 Echinops telfairi | reverse complement strand
AAAAAAGAAAAATGTTGATCCCCTCTACATGTGCTGTTCTCCTCCACCTGCTTGCATACCTGGCTCACCCAGGCAGCTGGTCCTCTGAGAAATATTCCCCAGCACACCAGAAGCACCTTGCTGCCCTATCCTATGCTAAACTAATGATCTTAGTAGATTTATTACCAAACTAAGTATTGCCTGCTTCAATAAATAACATTCAGTTCACCAACTTAAATGTTCTATGCTGATCAAAGGTACCCAATCTGTAGTTTGAATTTGACCCACAATTAGCAGTTTGTAGCCCCCATTTATATTTATTATTTGATATCTAAATCTAGAAATCACCTATATGTAAAAATGTCTTGTCTGAAACATCTTTCTGTTGACCTTCCTCTCCCCCATATCTAGGTCGAAAGATAGAGAATGCACAGAATTCAAATTTTTCAGACCCGAAACCTGTTCAAGAAAATAAAGGACATATGAAAAAAGAACATGAGAGAATAACAGTAAGATATTTTCAAACAATATCAGCAGGTTGTCATTAAATATAAACAATTGATTATTGATACAGTAAGTAAATGTATTGGTAGCAGTGAAGCTTTCTCTTTTTGAATATTTTTCATTCATATAGGTAAAGGACCATGAGATCTTTCTAAGTTTTGCTTGCTTTCTATGTAAAGTGACAACAATATTACAAAAAATTGTGGGAAGGGAGGAAATTATATATATCACCTGACCTGTATGCGACATTCTTTATTTTTAAGTAGCTCTCCCTGTCTGATAATATATATTCAGATTTCATGTTTTTGATAGCATTTTAGATGGTAATCTCCTACTGATAAAGCACTTTTAAGGATCTTTAGTTTCTTAAAGAAGTGAAAAAACATTCGTTGTTTGCTAAAAACAAACATAATGTAATGTACAAAATAAAAAAGCAGTCTATAATTATCAGCACGGATAACCTGTTTTTCTTTTTTTGGAAAGTAGTATATGCTCTTAGAACACTCAATCTAAAAGTTACACAATAAAATGGAAATACCCTCTTTATTTCTCTGAGCTATGAGATAACCAGGATTAAATGTTTCCTTATTTTTAAAAGGTTATATACCTACACATATCGTGTTTTTAACACTCAAATATGATATTGCTCTGACCTGGGAGTCTCCTTTCCTTTTCCCTGTGCTTCCTTCTCGCAT
>NW_022109491.1:47095347-47096714 GCF_000313985.2 Echinops telfairi | reverse complement strand
AAAGTAACTTCCTTGATTTTCAATACTCTACAGAGGCCCTGTGAAGCAGATGTACCTCTTGCAATGCTTTGTTTGATCTCTTGACATCTGCTTCCATGAGCATTGACTATGGATTCAAGCAAGACAAAATATTTGACAAATTCAACCTTTTTCTCTGTTTATCATGGTCCAGTGGGGAGGATTTTGGTCTTCTATACATTAAATTTCAATCCATATTGAAGGCTTCAATCCTTGATCTTCATGAGCAAGTGCTTCAGGTTGCCCTCACTTTCAGCAAGCAAGGTTGTTTGACCTGCATATTGTAGGTTGTCAATAAGCCTTCATTCAGTCCTGATGTTTAATTTTTCTTCATATAATCCAGCTTCTCTGATTAATTGGTCAGCATACAGATTGAATAAGTATGGTGAGAGGATTCAATCCCAATGTGTATCTTGGTTTTAAACCATGCAGTATTTCCTTGCTTTTTTCTCACAGTTCCCCTTGATCCATGTACAAGTCCCACAGAACACAATAAAGTGTTCTGGAATTTCAATTCTTCTCAAGTTTATCCATAGTTTATTACAATCCACACAGTCAAATGCCTTTGCAGAGTCAATAAGCATCTTAAATAAACATCTTTCTGGTATTTTCTCCTTTCAGCCAAGATCCACCAGACATAAGTAATGATATCCCTGTTCCATATCCTCTTTTGAATCTCGCCTGTACTTCTGGCAGTTATATGCATTCTTATATGTGTTTCAAGACAGACATGTTTAACTCTTCTCTGTGGTCATGATTTAGGGGTGGATGGGATGGGTTTTTTTGTTAGGTGCTATCATGTCAGTGCCCACTTATAGTGCCCCTATGTACGACAAAGCAAAACACCAGTGGATCTTGCAACATCCTCACAATAATGTCATATTGGAGGTCATTGTTGTAGCCACTGTGTCAATCCATCTTGTTGAAAGTCTTCCTCTTTTTCACAACTCTTCCACTTTACCAAACATGATTTTCTTTACCAGGGACTAGTCTCTCCTGACAACACGTCCAAAGTAGGTGAGATAAAGTCTCCCCATCCTTGCTTCTAAGGAGCATTGTAGCTGTACTTCTAAGACAGATTTGTTTGTTCTTTTGGCAGTCCATGGTACTTTCAATATTTTTAGTCATCACCATTATTCAATTGCATTGATGCTTCTTTGGTCTTCCTTATTCAGTGTTCAACTTCCAGATGCATATGAGGTGATTGAAAATACCATGTCTTGAAACAGACACACTTAATCTTTAAAATAACATCCTCACTTTTCAACACTTGAAAGAGGCCTTGTCCCACAGGTGTACTCACTGCAATGTGTTATTTGTCTCTTGACTGTTGCTTCCTTGAGCATTGA
>NW_022109491.1:47080321-47094066 GCF_000313985.2 Echinops telfairi | reverse complement strand
CTACCTTAATACTAGTTTTAATACTTAAAACTAAATATAGTCACATAGTCCTCCAATCTTGATGCTGATTTCTGCATAATCTAGCTTCTCTGATAAATTACTCAGATTGCATTTAAGTATGGTGAGAGGATACTTTTCTGATTTTTTTGAAAGTCTCTTCAAATATTGCCTCCTTTTTAATATTTCTATTTTTTGGGGGGGGTACTTTAGGCAAAAATTTATTAGACTTTCTTGTTATGTCTTCCATGTATCTTAAGTTATCATTTATGTTTTCCATTATCCTTCACTCTATGGGTATATCCTAAGTGTGAAGGGCCTTCAAAAGTTTATAGATAAATGTAATTGAGAGATAATGGAATTTTCCCATCAACTTTTTGAAACCCCCTCCCATTTCAGTTAGTAATTCTCTTTTTACTTATATCTAGCCCACTGTTTAATATGTCGATTGAGATCCTAACATGTTCAGCAACTATACTTTTGATTCTGAAAGTTTAAGTTGAATTTTTAAAATTATAAATTACTATTTTTAAATAATCTCTTATTGTTTGTTCATATTTAAGAAATTCACAAATTATAACCCTAAATTTTATATCAAATTATCTGAAATCCTTATAGATCCAAATCTGATATTTTTGTTTTTGAGATTCTTGTGCCTGGTGATCTCTTTTCTTGGATATTTGGTGACATTTGACATGCTAGTTGGCCATTCATAATCTGTTGAGAAATGGAATATGTAGATTGATGATGTTTCACCTAAACAACAGTTGCATGTTTCTTCCAGGAACCAGCAGTGCTGAATTCATTCGGGAGTCTTGGTCCTTCTGCCAATGGCAGTGACTACATTGGATTTACCCTCAGGGTAGTCCCATGTCACTTCCCTGGCTTCTGATCATGCTGTAGATCACTTGTAGGTTTCTTTTGCCTCCTGCTGTCCCAAATTGCAACCAAAAATTATTTTTGTAGGATCTAGCTCTAAAACTAAAGGGTATCTGGTCTCTCATATAATCAGAAAAATCCTTGTCCTGCTTTTCATGTAGGGACTATTTTGGAAATCTTACCATTAAGGACATTAAATATGTATTATTCTCCCTTGTGGTTTTGTGATGTTTGTTTGTTTGGTTTTCATATATTTGTAGACTCCATGGTTGCTTTGAGTCAGAATTGACTCGATAGCAGTGTGTGGATTGGTTGGTTCATTAAATCCTAGGCTTTTTTTTTTTTTTTTTAATCTTTAGGGGTAGGTCTTAAATCTATATCTTGGCCTTTTCCACCAATTTGGAATTTTTGCTCCCTTATAAGACATTTCTTTGGGATATTCAGCTTATGGTTGAAAGTTAAAATGTGTGAGATTTTTTCAGGTTCATTTTTTCTTCTGGCCTGTTCACCTGTCTTCCTGCCTTGACATCATCATTCTCATAGCTCCCAGACGCATATCCTTTTGTGATCTCATTTTCCCCTATGGTCATATATAGCTTATTACAAGCTTTGCCTGTCATCCTGCAGCATCTCTCTTACTTATCTTTTCCTTCCTTTGTCCATCTTCAGAAACCTAATTCTCTCATTTCTGAATTGCAACAACAGTTTCATAGCAAATTTCTTCTTAATGCTAATCATCTATATGTCTTAAGTCATTGCTCATTTTGCCAATATTGGGTTAAAATTTCTAATCCTAAGATTAAAAATCCATCTTATCTCAGATGCTTCTTTTAGAAGGTGTACATGTGTTTCTTTTGCTGCTGCTTCTCTGTGCCCTACACTGCCTACTATAATGGGCATCTTCCCCCATAGCATACCGAGCTTGCTAATTAGCATGCAAGGATAGTTGCCTTGATTGTCTTTCCTTCTCTCTACTTCTTAAATGTCTCTGTCTTCTTTAATAGCTTACAGCTCTCTTGTAACTGTGTACCGATGGAGATAACTACATACTCGTTAGAGAGTTTATTTGCATATTTTGTTTACGTATAGTATACTGATTTTGTGTAATTTGAGTATGCTATTTGTCTCTCCAAGGAAGTTATAAATTCCTAGCAGAGGAGGGTTGCATTCTAATGTTTTAATCATCTTTGTTTAACACACGGAGTGCTCAGAAAAGTCTGTTGCACATCTAAATAAGAAGGTACTGAGCGAACTAGAGTTGATTCCTTCCTTGCTATCTCATGCTGACAAACAGCAGGTAACTTAACTTAGACCATCTGGAGAATTATCCTGCTTGTAAATATGTTGTTTTATAAATGTGGTGGGTTTTTTTTACCCCAGGAACTAGTAGAACTTTAAAATACATTGGTCTATTATTATTTTTCCTTTTTTAACAGATCTGTTTAATTGTATATCTGTTAAGAAAGTAGAACCAATAAATTAAAGTTATAGGGCATGAGTAATTTATAGTTCAGTTATAGTAATTGGTGAACACACATCTTTCTAATGTGAACCATTTTATTGCTCATAATTTTTAAAGAAATGCTAACCAGAAACTACATAGTCTTACAAAAATTAAAAATTTCCTGTAACAAATGCAAATATCGTTTTGTCTTAAGATCTTAGTTCGAAGAAGCAGCAGCCCTGTTGAATTGGATTTAAAAGATGGTTTACAGCAGATGCAAGGAAAACGTAGCGAAAGACAGAAGAGTAAGTTTCATAAATGTGGTCTGTTTTCATTCAGATACAGAATTGGTGTTTTTTTATACCCATTCTCTGACCCAATGGCATATTATCTCAAGAATCATGCTTATGAACTGGAATATTTTTTTCCTGGAATCCCAAGACTGATGAAAGGTTAACCACACCTAAAACAAAAGAATGCTAAGGCTGATGGTGTGGGTGAACATACTGATCTAGAAAGAAAAAATTCTCTTTCTAGCAAGTTCCCACAGATTTGGAGCAAAGTCTTCAGAAGTCCATTGTAGTAATAGGATAAGTGTTACCAAAAAAGCATTTTGATTAGAATCCTCAGATATTCTGTCATATAAAATATAGCCATAATACCCTGTTTCCAAGAAGTCAGGTAGTGGCCATCAGCAACCCCAACTTGTACGTCTAGCTGCTCTTGGTGAGTGTGGAGGCAGCTGGATTGTACCGGCAGACTTTACTGACTTTTAGTTTTGTAGAAGATGAAGTTGTAGGAACCTCACAGATTAGTTACATGGTTACTGGCATAATGTTCAGTTCTTTGCATGTGACTAGAGGATAGCAGAGAGCACTGGGAGTCCAGTGGTAGAATTCTTGCCTTTCTGTAGGTGACCCAGGTTCTTTTTCTGGCCAGTGCACCTCCTGAGCAGCCACCATTCCTCTCTCAACAGAGATGTGTGTTGTTATGATGCTAAATAGGTTTCAATGAAATTTACAGACTAGTGAGAAAGATTTAGTGGTCTACTTATGAAAATCAGCCAGTGGAAACACTACAGATCATTGTAGTTTGATCTCCATGATTCGGAGGCCAACATGAATGTAGCTAACCACAACAGAGGACTGCAGGTTAGCAGGATCAAGGCTGGGGCCCTGCTAGTGATAGATACAAAGAGCAGTAGGAAGGTGAGCAGGCAGGAAATTGTTTTGAAATGGATAGACTTTAAGGAGCATAGCTGCTGGGGTCTGTTTTATATCAGATTAAATATCCCTTGTCTTATTAGCCTTTGAAAGAATCATTGTATTATTACAAATACATACATAATATGACTTAATGGGGAGATTGTTGACAAAATCCTAGTGGAGCTTCTCACCCCCCGGCAATCCTAGATTATTGATCTGACCTGTGTCTAGATGCCAGGCGTACGTACGCATTCTTTGACTCAGTCAAAGAATAAATTTGAATTAGAAGTGGAATCAGTTATCACTCTCTTCCTCCACCTACCCCTCTTTTGTTGGTGAATAAGTTGTACTGGAAAAGGTAGTGATTTAATGGAATCCTATGGGTCTATGAAATAATTTTCAGTGGTTGAGGTACCTTGCAAAGAGTGATAGAGTGGTGATGGATAGATTGTGAAAACTTGTAAGGATGATTAATGCCCTGTGCTTGGAAACCTTGTGTTGTTGACTAAGAGCCCCAGACAAGTACCTTTTGAGCTGAGTCATGCTCTGCAGTTTCTTCCCAAGCTTCTGAACAAACAATTCCTGTTGTTTTAGCTATTTAAGTGTTTAACCAACAATTAGTTTTCATCAAGTCAATTCTAACTCATGGCTATCCCATGTGTGTCAGAGTAGAACTGTGTCCCATAGGGTCTTCATTGACTGTGACCTTTCAAAACTAAATTGCCAAGAAATCCTCTTAGTGGATTTGAGCCATCAGACTTTTAGCTAGTACACCTGCCTATTGGTGATTTTGAATGTTGTGATTTTCCATATTTGTTATCTCAAACTTTTGTTCTCTTGTGCTAGGTGAAAGTGTCAGCAGTGACATACCTCTGGGGTTTAACAATGAGGCAGAGCTTTCCATGGGTGCCTGGCATAGCTCTGAAGAGGACCAAGAATTGAATACTCCCACAGATGTTGCAGCTGACTCTGATGCACACCATTGGTTGCAACTGAGTCCCGCTGATGCTTCAAATTTAACAGGTAATTATGTATTTGAAAAAAAAAAAAAAAAAATTTAAAGCCGAAAACCCAAAAATTTCCAAATAAAAAAAACTCCCAAAGAAAAAAAAAATGAATAAAAGGAAATAAAAAAAACTGGAAAAAGAAAAAAAAAAAAAGAACATAGATTATGTTCATATCAACCCCCACCAAAGTTGGTATGCAGCCACAATCACCAGTTCATAATTAGTCTTGAATTTTATGAGTCTTGAAAGAAAATGGTTATAAAACAATGACCCTGTATAGGAGGAAGCCTGCTATATTAATGTCCAGTCCCCACCATAGAAGGAATGAATAGTACTTATGCCAAATATTTGCCAAACTGGATTGAATTTGGTCTACTCTGGAAACAGAGAAGAGTGATTTATTTAACTTACATATATCATAAATCCTGGGTAAGTAAAAAGAAATCCCATTTCTTACCTTATTGATTAATATTTTAAAATATTGCAAGCACACAGGTAAATTGTAACATATGTGAGTTATGGAGCGCTTTAATAAGATGGACAACAGTGAACTTACCACTCAATGTAAGAAACAGAACAAGCTCTAGATCATTTAAATTCCTCATGGGTCCTTCTCAAGTTCCTTTCTTTCTCCCCTTATTCTGTGACCTATCCTGAAATTCTTAATTACATCCTCGATTTAAAATATATAGATAGTTGACCATATATGCTTCTGTCCTGAAACATTACTTTTTCTCCTTATTTGTAAGATTCATGTAATGACTGCAGAGCAAGACTTTCTAGGTGTACATCTAGGCTAGTTGCATAATGTGTGTAATGTCTTTGTCTGAAAAAATGAAGATGAGAAGCATCCATGTTTGGATCCACAATTAATGCTCATGGCAGCAGCAGTCAAGAAATCAAAAAACACTTTGCATGTGGGTAAATCTGCACAAGACCGCTTTAGAGTATTGGAAATCAAGGTCAGGTGCACCTGACCCAACCAATGGTATTTTGAATTGCTTCATATGCATGTGAAAGTTGGACACTGAATCAGGAAGACTGAAGAAGAATTGATGCATTTTCACTGTGGTGCTAGGGAAGAATATTGAAAGTACCATGGGCTGCTAAAAGGACAAATAAATCGGCTTGGAAGAAGAATGATCAGAGTGCTCCTTAGAGGCAAGGATGGCAAGACTTTGTCTTACATACTTTGGGCATGTTGTCAGGAGAGACCAGTCCCTGGAGAAGGACATCATGCTTGGTAAATTAGAGGGGCAAAGCAAAAAAAGAGGAAGGCGCTTAAGGAGATTAATTAACACAGTGGCTACAATGATGGACTCAAGTATCGGATAGGAATAATTGTGAAGATGGCTAGGACCGTGCAGTGTTTCAGTAGGATCTTTATGGGTTGGAACTCACCAGATAGCACCTCACAACAACCTCTTAAGGTTATTAGTGAACATAATCAAGTGCATAGGACAGTGTCCTCTATAAGAGCTCACGTGTATACTCACATATGCACATTGAGAGGCAGAAGCATAGATCTCTTGATGTCTAGTCAATGCCTCTCCCTCAGTTAGGCTCCTAATTTTAGACTGTATCTGAAAACACTTTCAACATCTACTCACTTATTACTCTTTTTTTCCATACAGAAATACTGTGGGTTCGGTTTCAGACCATCACAATAAAGTGAATCTTGAAATTTATTGGTTTCACTGTGCACACACAGTAGTCTTTAGTTGTTCAGTTGCATTATGAAAAGGTTTGATATTTTGTGAGAATTACCTAAGTGTGACACAGACACAAAACATGAACATGTACTGTTGGAAAAATGACACTGATAGACTTGCTTGATGCAGGGTTGCCACAACTCTTAGTGTGTAAAACAAGTTATGTGTGAAGTACAATGAAGTGAAACTTAACAAACTGAGGTCTGTAGTAATAATATTAGTAGTAATTAAGTAATTAGCACTAAAACGCTATTTTACAGTCTCTGGCCATAAAAGATGTACCTTAAATCCCATTTCTATACTATTGGGGTCTGGGACCCTAGGTAAGTGAAGTACTCAAAACCTCAGTTCCCTCACCCATATGGTAAGGTTGATTAGACGGGGTGTACCAAGCAGCAGGGTTGTTTGTTTGGTTTGTTTGTTTGTTTGTTTGTTTGTTTGTTTGTTTGTATCATGAATGTCCATAGAGACAAGGACAAGGTTTCCAAGGAACTTCGGCAAATACTAACCAGAATCTTTTATATAAACAACCACCACAATATGCCAGAAAGTTTATGTTAAGTTAGAAATGTTTTTAAAATGCTAAAAAAAAAATTTTTTTAAAATAATGGAAAAAAGCTGTAGCACATACTTCTAGGGATGGGGTATGTGCTACAGAGGACAACACTAAACCTACAGGTTGGGAAGAGGGGCCGGCATGCTACATCCACATGGAAGCAAAACAAGAAGGAAAAAGTAAGAGTTGAGGGTCTAGACTCCATGTCAGCACACAAGCCCTAGGGATGACATCCCTGCACTGAGCTGCTAAAGCACAGAGAGGACTGTAGGGCTGACAGCAACTCAAGACATGATGTCTCCTCACTGGTGCATACTCCGACAGAGGACTATATTGGGGGGACACAGCAGGGAGTAAGACTGGTCTGAACCCCCCATAGTGGGGCAAACCAAGAAGGGGACATAACAGATCAGCAACTGGAGCAAAGAAAAGCCACAAAGTCCCTGAGGAGCAAGGGAACTGGGACACCGACAATTATGTTGTCCAACAGATGGAATAACTGCAAGAATCCAAACTTCCTTCCAAATAATATTTACTTCCAAAGTGACATTTCTACTCAATTATATGATATTGTTGTGAAAATTACAACTATAAATCTCTTTGGATTGCTAGAGAATTATGAATACATGCATTGATGAATTAATGACTTATTTGGGTTCAATATACAGATTATATAAGAGAAAACTGATAATCATAATACTATAGAAAGAAATTGCAGCGTCATTAAGTTAATTTACTTAAAGCATTTTAATTATTTTTATTGACTGGGAAGAAAATCGAACGATTACTTATTTTGTGTCATTGAAATATTAGTTTTAATTCTATTTATTAGTATATTTAATTTAATATACTGCTCAATTTAATAAACTAGTGTGAGATAATTTTATATGATATGCTATATTGTGATTAACTCCAGAAAATACTTTAGTTCATCTTATTAGAGAGCATCAGTACATTGCACAGATGGAGTTCTGTAGTTTTTCTTATCAGTGGAAAACACACTAAGTTGTAAGGATTATAGTAGTCTTGCATTTGACTTTCTGTTCTTATGAGAACAATTTTATTGTAAGTATATGGTAGGGGGACTTAAAAAAGTTTGTGGAAAGTGGATTTAAAAGATAATGGAATTTGCTCAAGGACTTTAAAACTCCCTTATACAACATAAATTTGAGTTGGCCTGATCTTTGGACATGTGAAGGGAATGACCATACTAATGATGTGTTCCACTAAGCACATTACTGCAAAAGACCTCTTTAAAGTGTTAATTAGCAAAGAGGTCAACACCTTGAAGACTGGTATGCTTGATCCACACCATGGTATTTTCAATAACTTCATATTCATGCACTATGTAGACAATAAGACTGAAAGAGAAGTAATGCATTTAATTATGGTATTGGTGAAGAACAGTATACCATGGATCAGAAGAATAGAAAAATCTGTTGGAAACACCTTAGAAATGAGTGTGGTGAGCTTTGTCTCATGTACTGTGAACATGTCATCAGGAGGGACCAGTTCTTGGTAAGGACATTATAGTAGGTATAATGGAAAATCAGTGGAAAAGATTAAGCCCCCCACTGAGGTGGATTGGCATACTGACTAGAACAGTGGAAACAGACTTAGTAGGATCAGTTGTGAGGATGGACAGGACTGGGAAGTGTTTTGTTTTGTTGTACATACAGCTTCAATGAGGTAGAATGAACTGACAGCAGCAATCCTTGGAAAGCGATGGAAATAGAGAGGAGAATCAGGCCATGGTGCTGAGCAACAGCATAGTAGCCACTATAATTATTGAAGCCCAGGGTTGGTAGTCCATTTAGATTTGTGTATTTTGTTTTACTTCAAAATGGAAGGTAAATTTATCTCTGAAGAGACCACTCTACCAAGTCTTCATCAAATTATAGTCAAAATTTCCATTTAGTTGAGTTCATTTTACTAATTACGAAGAATTATTCCATGGCAACTTTTATAACAACTTTGGCCCATTTGTGAAACTGTAAAGTTTAAATTTCTGTTAGAACATATAGGTGGTTGGAGATAATGATATAATTGTATTGGTTCATAAGAGATTCCACCTTAATAAAATGTTTCAAATGTCTCTTTGGCATATTGTTGTTGTTGGGTGCCAGTGAGTCTGTTCCCACTCATAGCGACCCCGCGTACCACCGAAGGAACACTGCCCAGTCCTGCGCCACCCGCACCATTGTTTTTCTGTTCCAGCCCATTGATGCAGCCACTGTGACAATCCATCTTGTTTAAGTCTTCCTCTTTTTCGCTACCCCACCACTGTACCAAGCATGATGTCCTTCTCTGGGATCTAGTATCTCTTGGCAACATGTCCAAAGAACATGAGATGAAGGCTCAGCATCCTCGCTTCTAAGGAGCATTTCTGGTTATGCTTCTTCCAAGAGAAGTTTTTTTTTATTGTTGTTCTTTTGGTTGTCTACGATACGTTTAATATTCTTTAATGACACCATAAATTAAAAGCATTGCTTCTTCTTTGATGTCCCTTATTCGGGTTAAGTTTTCACATGCATGTGAGGTCAGGGAAAGTACCGTGGCTTGGGTCAGGTGCATCTTAGTCCTCGAGCTAACATCCTTGCTTTTCGATACTCTAAAGAGGGCTCGTGCAGCAGGTTTACCAAGGGCAACGAGCTATTTGATCTCCTGATCGCTGTTTCCACGAGCAGAGGCTGTGGTTCCCAGCAAGAAGACTTTTCCTCCATTGATCTTGATGTAACCTACTGGTGCAGTTGTGAGAATTTTACGTTTATTTTACAATCAGTTGTAATCCATATTGAGAGCTGCAATCTTTGATCTTCATCACTAAGTGCTTCAAGTCTTCCTCACTTTCAGCAAGCAAGGTTGTTTGATTGTAGGTTGTTAATAAGCCTTCCTCCAATCTTGATGTTGCATTTTTCATATAATGTAGCCTCTTTGCTTATATCCTCAGTATATAGATTGAATAATTATTGTGAGAGGATGTAACCCTGGTTCACACCTTTTAAAAATTTTTAAGCCATGCACTATGCCCTTGTTATGTTCACAGAACTCTCTTGATCCTTTAGCATGCCACAATAATGAAATAATACTGTACTGATAATGAAAAATATAGTGATAATGAAATAATAGGATACTATACTACCATCCTAGCTTCCTAATGGAAAAGAAAATAAGCTAAACAGTTGGCATTTGAGACATAAAGTTTCTGAACTCTCTCAGTGCCTCATTTTACATTTAGTGCTATTTGACTGAGGAACCCTCTCCAAGCATGTAAAATGTCAGCATCTCTTTTGTTACTCCTTGAGTGAATAAGTTAGACAAAAACATTTCATAAACATTTATTTCACAGTAATGTTTTGGACACTTGTACAATCATACTAAACACCCCTAAAGGAATCACTATATTTTGATAATACAATTTGGAGATGTTTTCTAGGATATTATCAGTGAGGTATGAATTTTTCTGAAAGGAAATCAATATTGAAACAGATCCTTGCCCTTGCGTATCTCAGAATGTAATTATAGACAGGTAACAAGGAGATGTAGGTGATGAAGTATATGTCCTACTATTACTTGGGATTGTTATTCAACATATCTCAAGTGGAATCCTGGTGGGACAAAGGGTAAAGTGCTAGACTGCTAACTGGAAGGTTGGTGACTCATATCCATCAGCTGCTCTGCACAAGAAATATGCAGCACTCTACCTCTGCAAAAATTTACAGCCTTGCCAACTATGAGGTAGTCCTGCTTTGTTGTAGGGTTGTTGTGAGGCAAGATCTACTTGGCAACACTAGGTTTGGGTGAAAGCAGCTCAATGTAACTGGAAGGCTGTGGGCCAATTTATTTGGATGTCTGTTTTTCCCCCCGTCCCCTCCAAAGGATTGAAGACATTATAGCGTTCTATTTGAAAAAGATAAATGCCATATTATGTTACTTGTTCATCAGGCTTTTTAACATACCACTTAGACTTTTAATATTTAATATTTTACTCACTTCCCATATTAAACATTTTGAAAATGACTCCCTTCATAAAAGTCCTTTGGAGAACCCAAAAGGCTCACATTCAGGCTTCGCTCTTTTGGTCTTTCTAATTGTGATTATATCTGCCCATTTTAATGTGTCCCTCAGTTGATTATTATACTGTTTATGTGGGAAACAGAAGGTGAATTTTCCTCTAAGAAAGGACAATGTTTTTTCTTTGGGAAGGCCTTTCCATGATTCCTTAATATTTATTAAGTTCTTTATATTGTGTATTGAAAGCATTCCATCACTAATACCTTTTTGGTAGATTTCTTTGGTGCTGTGTTGGAAGGATACAGAAACATCCTCTGTAATTGACATTACTCCTTGTCAAATTTACCCCCTCTTGTTCCTTGTTGTTTTTCTCATTGCTCTATTGGAGTTCCTTGGGTCTCAAATAACATTACTTTCTTTGATTAACCCTTACAACTTAATACATAAAAAACTCCCAACAATATATATATTCCAAAAAACTCTGAGTGGGGGTTGATGATTCCTAGAAATCAGTCATCTTTATTTGTATGGAATGAAGAGAACTTTGGTTGGAAATAGCTATGTTATATCAGTATAAAATATTAGGGAAAGGATGTTAAGAAAAGCAAACTGTTGACTTAAAAAAAAAAGCCTAAAGTAAGATGTTAGAAATAAATTCAATTAAGAATCACAATAAATATAAGCCATTTAAACTTGAAGTTAAACTCAGAAACTTGGGTTAGCCAAATAATATTTACAAAAACACAGAAAGACCTGCTGCTATCCATTAGATTCATACCCAAGAAAACCTGACATTTTTCTCCAATATGTATTTAAAATTTTTTACAAAACAACCTTATCACCTTCAAAGTACTCTCCATTACACTTAAAACAATGATCAATTCTGCAATTCCATTCTTGGAAACATTTTTCAAACTCGTCTGTTTGGATGGCTGACAGCACTTCCCTTGTATGTTTCTTCACCACTTCTACATAGTCAAATCGCTGTCTTTTCATGTCCCTCTTCATTCACAGAAACAAAAGAGTCGCACAGAGTGAGGTCAGGTGGGTAAGGTGCATGGGGCAAGAGATCCATTCTGTTTTTGCCCCAAACTGGCACATAGAAATGGTTGTGTGAGCAGGCGCATCATCGTGGTGACAAAGCCAGCCCCCCATCTGTCCATATTGGGTTTTTTTGGCATACACTGTTATTAAATTGTTTCAGAACCTCTAAATAGAAAGCTTGATTAACAGTCTGATCTGGTGGAATGAACACCAATTGCACTGTGAGTAGTCATTTTTGTCTGTTCAGGAAATTGACGGACATCCAGAATGAGGTTTGTCATTAATCGACATTTTCCCTTGTTTGAAATGAGAAAACAACTCCTACACTTGAGTTTTACCTATAGTACTGTCCATGTAAGCTGTGTTCAACATCACAACAGTTTCTGCAGCATTTTTCCTAAGTAGAAAGCAACATTTCTGAGTAGGTTACCAGGCCTTTCTTACGAAGCACTTATGAGTGGACTTGAACTAGTTAGTAGCCGAATGCTCACCCATTTGTGCTATCTAGTGACTGCTATTAATTGATGAGCTAAGCAGATAAAGTATTAGTAAGAATAGAGAAACAATACAATTATTTGATTGAAATGATATACAGCAGCTTCCAAAAGTTCATGGAAAATTTCCATTATTTTTTATTGTCCTTTTCTATGAACTTGTTTATACATGTATGTGTGTGCATATATATACATATGATAATCTAGCAATTAAAATATACATGTGAACAATCAACAACTTCAGATTAGAGGGGCAGCTTTTTTTCAGGTATAAAGCTTAAAAGGCAGGAAAGAAGGACAATAAGCACAGAGGAGGTAGAAAAAGTGCTGTTCGATTGTGAGGGCTGCAGTCATTATCATCACAGAAATGTGCATGTGTTGTTGAATGAAAAACCAATTTGCTCTGTAAACATTTACTTAAGCCATATTAAAAGTTAAGTTAAAGAGGCTCTTGCAAATTCCCAGTACCTTCCCCGGCCCTCAGTATTTTTTGCCAACCTCCCTCTTACTGTATACTGCCTCCCCAGTCACCCAAGCTAACACATGTCTAGCCCATAACATCCACCCCCACATTTTCCTTCTTAACCCTGGTAACCATCAAATAAATTTTCTTTTAGTGTGAAACATTTTTCTTTTTTTTCCTTTTTCCAATAGTGGTCTAATACAATATGTATCCTTTTGGGATGGACTAAATACACTCAGCATAAGATCTTCCAGGTTCATCCGCATTTGGTGTTTCACAGCATGATTATTTTTTAATGTTGCCTAGCATTCCATTGTATATATGTACTAAAATTTATCTATTCTTCCACTGATGGGAATTTAGGTTGTTTGCATTTCTTTTGAAGTTGTGAATCGTGCTGTGATGAACATGAATGTGTATGTATATAGTTGTGTTACTGCTCTTATTCCTATAGTAGAAGGGTTAGTAGGTCAGATGGTATTTTTATTTCTAAAGTATTTGAATGCATTCTTTTTATTTTTTAAAAATGATTTATCATTTTTCATATTTTTACAGTATTTAATTAACATATCATAAAATCCAATAGTTCAGTCACATCAAGAGGAGGTGTACAATCATCACCACAATCAATTTTATAACATTTTCTTCATTCTTGTACTCATTATTATTACCTCCCCATCTCCACACCACCTCTCCTACCAAATCACCAAGGACATTAATCCAGTGACTCTAAAGATTTGCCTATCATGATTTCATGTACAGAAAAAATATTTTAACTATGACAACAATACAAAAGTAAAACAAATAAAAACTTCAAAAAAAGAAAGCAGAAAATATTAAAAATAAAAAAATATTAAATGGATTAAAAGGGAGGTTTTTTGTTTTTAGTTTTTTAGCTTCCAAAACTATTTTGTTGGAAGCTAATACGGA
>NW_022109491.1:47072116-47076835 GCF_000313985.2 Echinops telfairi | reverse complement strand
ATTAAATTATCAGCAATTTGGTTTTATCTCTCTTGAGAACCCTGTCTAACACAGTTGCCATCATCATTTTCAATTTTTTTTTTCTACTTGAGCCCTTGGTATGAGCTCCTCATTTTCCCCTCCCTCCCCCGCCCTACCTCCCTCATGAACTCTTGATAATTTATAAATTATTATTATTTTAATATCTTACATCATCTGCTTAAGGGAGATCTTTTAGGCGAGCACCTTACCACTTTTCATAGTGGTTGCACTATACAAGGGGGTACCCCCCAAAACAGGAAAAAAGCTTTGCTGGGAGTTTTCATAGTACTCATTTTTTTCCTCAAGGCAAGCAGAGAACAACTCACTCTGAGTTAGTGCAACCATATGCATCACCTAGGAAGGTTCTCTCTGGTCACACTCAATTTCTTCATAAAAGCAATTTTGCTCAAAACTCGTTTTTTCAGATGACCAATTTAAGAGAACAGCGTGTGGCTGTGAAATTTTGTTTCCTGCTTGGGAAAACATGCCACAAAACTGTTGTGATGTTAAATGCAGTTTACAAGGACAGCGCTATGGGAAAAACTCAAGTATACAATGGTTTCCTGGTTTCAAAAGAGGTGAAATGTCTATTGATGACAGCTTCCAAAACAGACAAACATGTAGTGCCTTTGGAGTTCATTCCACCAGGTCAGACTGTTCATCCAGCTTTCTAGTTAGAGGTTCTGAAAAGAGAGCTTAACAGTGTACAAGAAAAAAGGCCTAATTTGTGGCAGATGGGGAAATGGTTTTGCCAACACAACAGTGCACCTGCTCACCCAGCCATCTCCATGTTCCAATTTTGGGCAAAAAACTGAGTGCCTCTCACCCCATGCACCTTACTCACCTGACCCCACTCTGTAGGACTTATTTTTGTTTCTTTGAATGAAGAGAGACATGAAAGGACAGCGATTTGAATATTTAGAAGAGGTGAAGAAAAAACCGGGGAGATGCTGTCAGCCATCCAAACAGATGAGTTTGAAAAATGTTTCCAAGAATGGAATCACAGATTTGACAAATGTATTAAGTAACATGGAGAGAACTTTGAAGGTGATCAGGTTTTTGTTAAAAAAAGTAGATAGATGATAGATAGGTAGATAGGTAGATTAGATAGATAGATAGATAGATAGATAGATAGATAGATAGATAGATAGATAGATAGATAGATAGATAGATAATACAGAGCTTTGGGGGAACAAATCTGTTTTGTTTTTCTTTTGGTACCCTCTTGTATGTGGAGATCTGCTTACATCCTTGAAAACATTCTGGGATAGTTTTAATCTATCCATTGGTATCGCTATGAGTTAGAATATATGACAATGAATTTGATTTGCTTTTATAACAACATCAGTAAATGTCCCTATTGCCACTACGCCCTCCCTCACTACCTGTTTTTCATGGTACTGTCTCCAGTGCACCCTGAACAAAGCTCTTCTTATTTCTCAACTTGGCTTAATAATCCTCTTGAAATCCTCTCTGGGACTATTATGTCATATTTAGATTGTTGCTCAGTTTAAAGAAGCACGGCTATTTGACTTTTCAGCGTTGATCTTGCTATCTCATCCTTTCAACTTCCCAGCCATTTCACATATTTAATTTATTTTTTTTCCTCTGAATACATAAATTTTAACCAAAGTATTCTGTATTAAAGAAGAAAAACTGTGCTATGAAATGAGGATTGTGTTTCCATGGCTAATATATACACTTTTTTCTATAGATAGTAGTGAATGCCTCGCTGATGATTGTAGCATTATTGCTGGCGGGAACCTCACTGGCTGGCATCCAGATTCTGCTGCTGTGTTATGGCGAAGAGCCTTAGGAATACTTGGCGATGTGAATAATATCCAGTCACCTAAGATCCACGCCAAAGTTTTTGGGTATCTCTATGAACTCTGGTACAAACTAGCAAAGGTATGTTCTGCTACCTTACCTTTTATTCTAATGTAGGGAAACTCATTTATCACTTAATGTAAAAACTGTATTGTACTTAATTACTAAGACAGAGAAGCCCCTAAAACCATGTGGCTTGCACTTTACTATTAACCTAACAATTGGCGGTTCAAACGCATCTACCAGTACCATGGAAGAAAGACCTGGCAACCTGCCTCTCTTTAGATTATAGCCAAGAAAGCTCGACGGAGTGCTTTTGCTCTTTAACACATGGGTTGTTATGAGTTGTAATTGACACGATGGCAATGAGTTTTGGGGTGTTTGGGGTTTTTTGGCTTGATTTTTTTTGTTGTTGTTGCTTGATTATTAAAGAAAGAGTAATCATGGCTCTTTTATAAATACAAAAGAATTCTTTCATTTAGCACATAAATAAAATATTACTCCAACCTATTGCTGTCAAATAAATTCCCACTCATTATGACCCTAGGGGGTCTATGGGGAGTAGAAGAGCCCTAAACAGTTCCTAAAACGAATGCTGAGCAATGCCTTTCAGTAAGCAGCGAAGCTCTGCTCACTGTGCCACTGCGGCGGCTTGATTGTTACTCTAAGACGTTAAATAGAGGGGATTCAGTAGTTTTAGTAATTCTCCATAGAAAACCAAAAACCAAACCAAGTGCTGTTCACTTGGACTTGCAGCCCCATGTGTGGCAGAGCAGAATTGTGCTCGCTCCATAGGATCGTCAAAGGCTTGATTTTTTCAGAAGTAGATTGGACTTTTCTTCCATGGGGCCCATAGAGGTGTTTATTGTTTAAAATTTGAAAACTGAAGGAATATACTAATAACATCATCCTATAAGCATAACCAATACTATAGCCTTATTTCTATGAATAAATGCATCTTTATAAAAGTAAAATCTTAGTTTTCAGTCCAATTTTTATTTCTAGCATACATTTTTTAAAATTCAAGTTCTTTAAACATGTGGTTCATGTTGTACAATATTATTTACTACTTGGCGTTCAGTATATCTCCATTCAAGGAAAAACAGTGCCCTACTTTTTTGTTTTAAATATAGAATACACTAGCCAAACTACACAACTTAGAAGGACAGTAGTGCTCACAATGCTAAAAACTTGGTAAATAGTGTTAGGTTTTTCTAAAACTTATATGGGAACACCTATTAGGCTATGGAAGATAATATTCAAATAACCTTGGGATAAGTTGAATGTTGCCTTTCTTTAACGTCTCCTCTTTGTGTACCAGATACGGGACAATTTAGCAATAAGCCCGGATAACCAGTCCTCTCCGTGTCCTCCAGCCTTAATTCCACCACTGAGAATATTCGCACCATGGCTTTTCAAGGCAAGCGGATATCTTTGTTCTTTTATTGCAGTTTTCTCTTCTCCTGTGAAATTGAGTTTAAACAGTGTAATTGCCCAGGCTTGCATGTTTTGAAGTTGAAGATAGACTACTGCATCCCACATCTCCATAAACAACTCTTATGTGGAAAACGGAAAAGGAAAGGGACTTTGGAGTTGATTAATCTTTAAACCTCCTCTCCTTGGCAGGCAACAACATTGCCAAATGAATACAAGGAAGGCAAACTACAAGCCTACAGACTGATCTGTGCCATGATGACCAGACGGCAAGACATTCTGCCAAATTCTGATTTCCTGGTGCATTTTTACCTGGTGATGCACCTTGGATTGACCAGTGAGGATCAGGTATTCTGTAACTCCTGTATAATAACCAATAACTGGAAAGTGCATACCTCTATTTATAGGTGGTGAACGTATATCAGAAATATTGAAATTATCATTATCTTCAATTCTTTCACACATATCAGAATGGCCTTTCAGAAATACAAGTTAGATTTTATTACATCCCAACTTCATATCCTCATAGACTTTGCATGCACCTAACTGAATCTGAATTTTATTCAAGAGCCTATATAGTTCTAAATATTTTAAATTCTGCTGCTATTGTCAGCCTCAGAAACACTGTTTGCAACCACATTTTATGGGATTTTGCATTAGATACTGCTTGAAGAGAAGCATCTAGTGAGTTAAAGCTGTTTGAAAAATCTTATTAGGAGTTACAGTGTTTGTGAAAGACCTCACTCAAAATTCAGGGATATTGATATGTTTTGATAAGGGGTCATTTTAATTTCATCCAAAGAAATTGATTAGTAATTATGTTGGAAAGAAGACCCAAAGAACTACTAGCTGCATTCCCTCCTTGAAGAACCAGGGTCTGACATGGTTTATTGCCATCCTCCGACTTCATTCCTTACCTAAGGAAGATTACTCCAGCCCGTCAGCGGGGACATGGGAGGGGGGGTTGTAGAATAGGGCATTTAGACTCTTGCCTTGATGTTTGAGTATAAAACAGGGAAGTGATGTGATTGATTTGCACCTCAAAGATTATTCTGTACTCTGGTGAGGATGGGTTTGAGACTACGGCTGAAGGATAGAGTGTAAGAGGTTGGACTTGGAGACAGGGAGATTATTAGAATGTGTTTAAGCTAATAGGGATTTTTACAGGATTAGAATTAAGATGGTAATGGGAATTGAGCAATAAGGAAGAGTCAAGAAATACTAAGATACTTAGTTTTATCCAGTAGGTTTTAACAAATTAGAGGTATGGGTAGTGTTTCAAAATTTTCTCTCTACCTTCTAGGTCAGGGGTCCTCAAACTGTTTAAACAGGGGGCCAGTTCACTGTCCTTCAGACCTGTTGGAGGGCCGGATTATAGTTTAAAAAAAAAACTATGAACAAATTCCTGTGCACACTGCACATATCTTATTTTGAAGT
>NW_022109491.1:47069693-47071369 GCF_000313985.2 Echinops telfairi | reverse complement strand
TTTCCAGTTCCTATCTGTACCAGTGTACATCCTCTGGTCTAGCGAGATTTGCAAGGTAGGATTGGGATCATGATAGTGGGGGGTGGGAGGTGACGGGAAAGCATTTAGGAACTAGAGGAAAGTTGTATTTTTCATCATTGCTACATCGCACCCTGACTATATATCTTTTGTTAAACACTTTGAGCTCTTTATCAGAGATAAAAACTATGAGGAGTCCTAGGGTGGTGTAGTGGAGGCTGCTAACCACAAAGTCAAGAGTTTAAAACCACTAGCCACCCCTCGGAAGAAAGATGAGGCTCTATTCCCTTAAAGAATTAACGTCGTGGAAATCCACAGAGAGGCAGTTCTACCCTGCCTTATAGGGTTTCTGTGTGAGTCGAAATTGACTTGATGGTAGTGAGTTCTTATTATTGTTGTCCTACTGAGTTATCTGTGCCATTATTAGGAATGTATGTAGAAGGCATCTATATAGCATACTGGATTTACACTTGTAATCTCATTTATTTTCTAGAAGTAGGGATGTGAAGCCAGAATTGTTTGTACTCCATGCTAGAATATTTTGCACCCATCACTGTAGATAAAAGTATCTTTTGCAGAATAATACAACTCATGTCATGTGGAAGATTGAATAGTGCAAACTGGGAAAAGAGCCAACCCTTACAGATAATGAGGACCCTCAGTGACCGACCCAAGAGAGAAAGGCTAGTTAATAACGCTCTTCCATAAGCATTACTAAGGGTCTGCAGAAAAATAACATTTTACTTGGAAATAACCAGCTGTAGAATTATTACATTTAATAAAATTTGAGGTCAATAGTGAGCATGTACTATTCCTTGGAATGAGTTTTCTAGACTGTCACATAATGAGTTTGACTTTAGAAGAATCTATTTTCAGAGTTAGAGTGAAAATGAAATAACAAAGTAATTTGAAATGGGAGTATATTTCAGAACCCAAAAGACCTTTAAAAATATGACTTTACAGTATAGAAAAAGTTTTCAAATTTAATCCTAAACAAGTTTTCACATCTTAATGTATGAAGTTAAGTAAAAAAGTATTGCCACAAAATTATAGATACCTTTATTAAACAAATATATCAGAAAGTGTCGCTTTTGTTTCTCAACATATCCTCCATGTAGGTCTATATTCCTTTGAAGGCAATGCTTCCTTCTCTTTTACTTTTACTTGTCCCTAAAGAATTCTGTGCTATTTGATTTACACCACATCAAAATGATAATTTTGCCATTTTTGACATACTCAAATTGTACACTTTAAGTTTCCTTTCAGCTTTTAGAACAAAAATAAGTCTGAAGTGGTAACATCAGGGCTCGAGGGTTGGCTATGGTAAGATTTCCTAACAAAACTAGAATGTGTAGACAGTTATAGAAAGGGATGGGAGCTCACGACACACAGAATACAGGAACAGCAGTGGGAATAGTGATACCAGAAGGGGAGGGGGGAGAGGGGGGGAGAAGAAGGGAGAAGGGAGGAGCCAATCCCAATGATTGACACATAACCATACACCCCTCTACAGTGGGAAGGACAACAGAAAACATGGGGGAAGGGAGACAGTAGTCTGTGTGAGAGATGAAAATAAAACAATGTATAATCCATCTGAGGTTTGGGGGGGGGCCTGATACCAAGGACTCAATAGAAAGTAAATGTCTAGAAAAGAATGA
>NW_022109491.1:47052609-47068564 GCF_000313985.2 Echinops telfairi | reverse complement strand
AGTGAAATAGCTCTTTCTCTTTTAAGTAAAAAAATGTCTCTGTTTTAAGTCTTAGTTTGAGTCCACAAGTTTTAGTGGATCATATTGGTTGTTCCAGAACTTATATGTATTTCTTGAAGTATGTGTTAATTATATATAGAGAAGAAGGCATTTAATGTAAAGAATACAATTAAATTCAATTTTTAAATTGGTAAACTGCACATTTGACTACTATCATGACTTGTTCAATTTTTTGAAAGAATTCTCAAAGGGACATGCTTTTATATAGCCTGGCATTTAAAGGATTTATCCTTACAGAGAAACTTGTAAATAATTGTTTTGTATTTTTAAATTCTTTATAAGAAATTATATATATACATATATATAAACAAACATTCATCAGTTTTGTCTTAAAAATAAAATTCAAGGTTGTTTTCCAATTTTGCCTCTAGGTGGCGAACTTGTCTTTACAATTCTTCATCACATTGTTCACGGCCCCCCACTGAGATTTAAAACTGCAGCATGGTAGAGCATTATCATGGTGTGGTTTTAGAAAATGCTTTCCACAAATCTGGATATATCAAGATAATATAAATAGTGACCAATCAAGTATTGAATCTGAAGTAAGACAATAAAAATTGTTTTCCAAACATGATGATGCATAGATTAATTAAAATACTGTATCAGTATTTTATATATTGCAAATGCGTTCTATTATAAAATTACAGATTATAAGTCATGATTTTGTCTAATACATACAATTCATAATTGAAAGCTATATAGTCATTTCTATCTTTAAATATACATATAAAAAACAGCATTCAAACCAACTATTTATAGCTTTTAGCTATTATGAAAATTCAATACCTAAAATAATTACCTTATCAAGTAGTATTTTCCACAGTACAGATAGAGTAAGAATTAGTAGTTTATGATTTTAACTACTTAAGGTTCATTAAATGCTTTATTTTTCTTTAACAGTGAAATTTTAAAAAACTGGACCTCTTACTATTATCATCACTAAGACCATAAATATTTTCTTAACTACATAATGTTGTCTTATTTCCTCTGCAACTTGATTAGGTAAACATAATTGCCAATTTTGTAAATAACTTTGCAGACCCTGGCTTATTCAAAGGAGTGGACACACATTGGGCTGTGAGCCGCATGGTTAGCAGTTCAAAACCACCAGCCACTCGAAGGGAGAAAGTCAGGGCTTCCTATTCCCATAAACAGTTACTGTCTCGGACATTCATAGGGGAAGTTCTACAGTGTCCTACAGGGTGCTGAAGGTCAGCATCAACTCAGTAGCTGTGAGTTTGGAGTTTGGAATTTTCTTTTTTAATTAACCTGTGTTCTGGCCTAACCCCCACCCACTTCAGAATGCCATGAGAGGAGCACCCTTGTTCCCAACCCTGTGTCTTTCTGTGGTTGCCATCTAAGTTCTTTGCCATCTCTGCACCTCCCTTCTAAAGCTGGTCCTAACCTAAATGCTGTTCTTAGCCTTTCTAATATTTGAGATGTTTTTCCATATTAATCTTCCCTCAAATATGTTGACATGAAAGGAACTAGAATTTGGGTTTATTAAAAACAGTTCCTATTAATTTCATCATTATTTAAAACATATGGTAAGATCAATATGTGTGAAATGGAAAAGGACAGTTGAGGAAAGGAATTTTATTTTCATGTTTCTAAGGACATATATCAAAGACTGGAAAGTTTTCTTTGCTTAAAATAAGTTAACTTTTTTAACAATGACTTACAGATTTAATATCTTAATGTAATTTGTCTGTTATACATCAAAGTTAAAATCTCTTTTAAATGCAAAGCTTACATTAATGAAAAGCTATTGTTGCAGTTTGAATATAGAACTTTTGGAAAATCTGGTTCTTTGTCATTTTCATCCATAATATTGTATTATTCTATTTTGCACCTCACCAAAAAAGCATGAAACATCTCTCAGGTGGAGAAGTGTGTGCGTGTGTTTGTGTGTGTGTTTAAGTAGTGTGATAACTAACCATCAAGCTACAATATAAAATTATGCTATAGTGTGAAAGAGTGTAATATTTAAGATCCTGGGCCTTCAGGGCAGCCTGTCTGAGTTCTAGTCTTGATTTTAGCAATTACTAGCCTAGTCATCTGACTCTTTTGTGTCTTGGTTTCCTCATTGGTAAAAGGAGGACAATTAAAGTTCCTACCTCACAGGATTGTTTGAAGACTTTAAGAAACTGAAACATGTAAACTCAATTCAGAGCATGGGCCATAGCAACCTTCAGTCAATGGTGATAATACTGAGGAAGATGAAGAGAAAGGTAGTGATTCCCTGAGTAACCTATTGTATTCTTTTTCCTGTCAATTCAAAACGTTCATTTTCCCCTTCCCTGTATATTTTCTTACTTTTAAACATAATGCTTTAAATAATAGTAACTAGTGGTGATATAACCACTCTCCATGCTATTGGTCAGACTTTTTTAACCTTTTTGTGTTTGTGAGTCCAAAGGGTATCCTTGTGCCCCTTACCACCAGTGTGCCTTTTGTAAGATAAAAGCTAGAAAGCTTAACTCTACATGTCCTAGACTTCCTGAACCTGGGGTCTGTGTCCGCCCAGATTCCATCCAGCAGGTGCACCTATGTGGTATTCATCAATGGGTGTGAGGAGAGGTAGAAGGGAGCAGGAGCCTCCAGGAACCTGCACCTCTCAGACAAGAACTGGTCAGATGGTTTCTGCCAGAACTTCCTGGGTATGGCAGAATGTTTGTTTCTCATTGCTATGTTGTTCCTAGCTGTGAAGGATCTGTGCTTAGACCTCTGGCATTTTTAGAAATTCTGTAAGTGCTCTAATGCTTTGAAATAAATCTTTTTTTTTTTTTTTTTTTAACCTCAGCAGAATGAGTTCTGCTGTCTGCAAAGAAGAGCCTAGTGGTTGCTCTGTGCAAGTGCAATGCTAAGTCCTAGAATGTGTGATCAGGGTGGGATTGATTCCAGGTGCTAGATGCACCTATGGTGTTGATTTGGCTCATTTCTTTTTTCCTTAGTTTTAACTACTTGTTGTGTGACTACAAATATCTTACATTTTAGGGCCATTTTATTTCATTTAACCTATTTTAATTAACCTCTTTAGTGGATCAATTTTAAAGAAAGTATAATTTTTAATATTAATATTTTTACTAAATTGATAATCTATCATAGAAGTCAAAATAGTTCATGATTTTCTTAACGGATGTTGCAGTCTCCTCTCATGAGGTATATGATGGAATAATATAATAATAAACAGTCATTTGTAAAAATATCCCTAGGGTCCCTACAGTGAAACTACGACTCAGCAATGAGCTATGAAAGCAAAGTGCAGGGGTAATACGTACAAATTGGCCATCCCTGATATAGCTCCAGACACTCTGGATCATGCAGTGATATGTAATAATTGCATCACCCCTCGCAGATGAAGAATTGGTCTGCTGAAAATTTTAAATGATAGCTAGATCATATATGTTAGATACACATATAAAATTATATATCATTAAAACTACACATAAAATGTTAAATTAGGAACCATGGAAGTACAGTATATTACACATTTGGCTGCCACTTACAAAATCAGGTAGCACGACCAACTGCCCTATGGGAGAAAGATGAGGCTTTCTACTCTTGTAAAGATTTATAGTCCCAGAAACGCAGTGTGACAGCTCACTCTGCCCTATGGGTTGCTATGCATCAGAATTGTCTTGATGGCAGTGAGTTCAAAAGGTTTGAATTTACAGGATTTGAATATGATGATAGCTGGATAAAATGCACATGTAATTTAAAGTTCCAATTAATAATAAGAACAGTGTTTCCCAAAGTGGGCAATACCACCCTGTCGAGGGCACTAGAATGATCTAGGGGAGCTGCAAAAGCAGATACCAACAATCCTAGATTATGGTTTATAATATAAAAGTTTAAAATTATCAGGGTAGCATGAGTAATTTTTTTTTCTGAAAAGGACATGGTAGGCCAAATAATTTTGGAACCTATGGTTTAGAAGATTGCATAGTAAACTTAGTGTGTTTCAGTGCAGAAACCTTAGATAAAATTTTCAAATCTTCATTAATTGTTTTTAACTCTAATACTTTAAAATGAGTAAAAATATAAATAAATATGGGCTTCAAAAGATATTCAACATTTGTTGACTTTTTTGCTTTGCAGGCCTTCTATTGTTGGCTAGCGGAGCTGGGAGTTGGACTCACCTTTGTCATTAGCTGGCCATAGGCCCCTCACTTTGCCACAAAGGGTCAAGCAAACGGGTTGGACCAGAGGATCTCTAACATCTTTTCTATTTTCATTCTTGGATCCTCTGATTTACGTTTAGCCATTTTATTATTGGGATCATATTCCTAAATACGAGGAGCTCGGGTGGTGTAGGTGTAGTGGGCTTGGTTTTGGCGTACTAAACCACAAAGCAGCCGTTCAAAACTACCAGCTGCTCCTCAGAAGAAAGTTGAAGTTTTCTACTGCCATAAAGATTTAAGGTTTTGGAAACCCATAGGGGTTTCTACTCTGCAATTCTACTCTGTCCAGTATAGGGTCACTCTGAGTCAGAATTGGCCTGATGATAGTGAGTCATTCCTTAATAAAGGACAACATTTTCGTGATAAATATTTTTTTCCCTCTTGGTGAAGAACTAGTGTAGTTCTGATAGCATCTACAGATGTGTTCCCAGACCTCCACCAATTCCTATACTTGGAAAGGAAAATATCAAAAGGTATCTGTAACATCCACCACCTTTTTCAAAGGACCACACTGAGTAACCTACATGTTACAATAATTAAATTATGTTGAAATCCTTCTTGTTATGTTAGTTTAAAAGCAGCTCACAGAGGAACTGGGATTTGAGGAAGACTTTTAAGGATAGATAGGATTTAGTTAGTAGGTTAAGAAGTACAATGGAATTTCACATGTCAAACATGCAGAATTCTTCAAACCATGTTAAGAAAATAATGGTTTTTGATTTAGTGCTATATTTATGCGTTGAAATAACTTGTGGAAGTGGATTCAGGCAACACAGTAGCCAGTTGGTTTCAGAGTAGTTTTCATCTCATGTGTAATGAGAAGCTATTAAAGCTATTTTTTAGTGTGACCCTCATCTTTATCAGAAAGCATTTTAAGAAGCTTCAACCACAGTGGTTATGTGGGATGGGGCTATGTTCAGGAAGATTGGTGACAACAAGAACAGAAATAGGATGGTTTTAATAATCCCAGAACAAGATAATGAGGGGATACACAGAGGGCATAAGGCCTCTGTGTATGTTTGTTCAAACTTCCTTAATATACGTGTTGATAGGTGTATATTTATGTGTGTGTGTATATATATATGCTTATGTTGTGTACACATGTGTGTGCAAGTGTGTGTTTGTACACGTGATTATATTAAATATTAAATATATCAGACAGATAGGGTAATCTCTGGGTATAGAGTACTGTGAGAAGCTAGAGAAGAGCTTCCTACCATTATTCCAGTACCTGTCAAAAGTTGATTCAGAAAGGCAAGAAGGTGAGTTGAGAAAGACGGGGAGGGAGCAAGGTAAATGGAAGTGATATATAACAATTTGATGTGTTGATGAGCCCCACTTCAACTTGGATATCTTAGCGTAAGAACATACTAGGCAAGTGTATCAGTGGATGTACTTAAGAGATACCTCTCAGGTATTCTTACCTGTTGGGAATTAGAAATGAGGGAAAGGTTTTGTAGATTTTTCTTATTACCTACAATATAGTTAATAAAATATAATTTTAATTGTGTTGGAATTCAAACACTTGGTGTATAAAATAAATTTACTATTTACAATTATGGAAGTGGAACTTGTAACAGTCTCTGTTTGGCTTAGGTTCAGTGGGAGAATAATATTTACAGGAAGAGATGGTAAATGTCAACCCTATTCTGACGTATTATCAATAATCATTCTTACTATATGCCTATTTTATAAAATAATAATACTAAAATATAATTTGCTATTGTGTATAATGTTACCATCAAATAACATCTAGTGACTTCTGAGTAGTTCCTGTAAAGTTTTTTCTGAATACACAAGCCAAGGGTAGTTAAATTTTGTCTAAGAAAATTTTATCAGAACTTGGTTCAACTATCAGTAGCTGCAGAGACTATATAGATGACTTCCCCAAAACAATAAACTAGAGGATATTTTAACCTTCATTTTAAAATTATAAAAACAATCATTGTTTTTCTTAGGTTACACACATCCAACTTACAACTAAATAAAGAAGTAGAAATATGTCGAAATGGGCTACATATTACAGATGGTCTAGAAGATTCAGTTACATGTTTTAATCAGTGTACAGTGAACTTGTTTTCCAATGTTAAAATATGTAAGCTGATAGCATGGGAAACTGATCCAGAGAGAGACAAGTTTACCTGAAAAGTTAGAAACTAAAGTTTTGTTTGATTTCCCTTGTTGTAGTTAAAGACTTTCTTTCAGGTAAATACTGTCAGTAAAAAGTATGAATTATATATGCTTAGTCAAAAAGCTGCATCTGGTTATGTGTTAGGGTGCTAATTGCTAGTCCGCTGTTTGAAACCACCAGCCACTTCCCAGGAGAAGACAGAAATTTCTACTCCCATGAAAAGTTACAGTCTTGGAAACTCATAGGGGCAGTTCTACCCTATCCTATAGGTTTACTATGAGTTGGCATCAACTTCATGGCAGTGAATTTTTTATCTCATAAATCTACCTGAAACAAATCAAAGCTTATAAAATATGATACAAAAGAAACTCAACATATGTGGAGAAATCAAAGCTTTTGTTTTTACTAAACTGTTATCATGTATTCATCAACTTTATATGGAAAAGAAAGAAACCCAGGATAAATAAAACACTATTAAAAATTAAAAACAGAGTAGGAAGCATTTTACTCCCAGACTCTAAAACCTATTATGTAGCCACGGTAATCAAAACGGGCACAATAGTAGATATGAAGCTCAATGGATTAGAATTGAGAACCCAGAAATATAACTAAGTACCTATAATATTCAATAAAAGACTAAAACATATTAGATGGGCGTAGACAGCCTGTTCAACAAATGGTGCTGTAAAAACTGGATCTCCACCTGCCATAGAGTGGAACAAGATCCATAATGTCACACTGGGTACATAACAAACGCGAGATGCATCACAGACCTAACTCACTATTAAAGACCACCAATGAAAAACCAGGGACAAACTTAAGGACCCAAAGCCAAGGTATAGCATACTACCCAAAGGAATGAAAACCAGTCACACTGTGGATGACAAAATAAGGGGCTGGGCTCTATTGAAAATATGACATTTATGTGCATTAAAAAGACCTCATCAAAAAAGAACAGAGAACCTATAGATTGGGGTGGGGGGAATCAGTAAAAAATACGCTGGATAAAGGGCTAATCTCCAAAATTATGGAAAACTACAATATCTTAAAAGTAAATAAATAATCCAGTCAAAAAGTGGGCACACACCAGCGTTTAAAGCTTATTAAAGCATAGAGTCATTTAAAAAAGAGGATGAAGGGGTTCCCTCTTGAGAGTTAGGAAGTATAAATAAGATAATGCTTCACTCTGGGAGCAAAGCAGGTTCCCTCGCTTGTTGAGCTGAGGCCATTGTGTAGGGAAATGCTTCTAGTTTTTATATGATCCTTTCAAAGGTGGGGATTGCCACTCTTCAGATGGTCAAACAACTTTCTAGTTAATTACTCAGTCCTTGGGTCTCATACTTTGTTTGTTTCAGTTTTATCTGGGCTGTGCTCTAGGTCAGCTTAGCTCAGAATTATCTTTTTTTTTAACCTTTTTATTGGGGGCTCATACAAATCTTATTACAATTCATACATACATCAATTGTGTAAAGCACATATGTACATTCATTGCCCTCATCATTCTCAAAACATTTACCCTCCACTTAAGCCCCTGGCATCAGCTCCTAATTATTTCCCCCTCCTTCCCCACTCAGAATTATCTTTGAGTAGAGTCCTGTGCCAAAATTTTATTGGGGCCTACCTTCAAGGTTAAGGTGTTTTCTAAGCCAATTTTCATCCCCTTAGCAGACAGGGCAGAATCCCTGTTTTGTCCTTGACACTGACCTACAATTTTCATTAGAGAAAATACTCTCTTGCCCAGAGATATCTCTCTGGAAAGACTACTGTGGCATCTCTTATAGCCCAAGTCACTACATCCTTCCTTACTATACTCACTGAAGTGTATCTTGTTTGCTTTTCCCCAGACTGAGTAGGTGCTCAGTAAATATGTGGTGATTAATAGAAAATTAAAAGAAAATGAAAAGATCCCTTGAACACAGCGATTCCAAATCATTATGTATCATGGGAAAGAATGAATGACTAAATAGCTGACTGAGTTCAACTCTTCAGTTGAGGTTTTGACCATTACTTCCAATTTCAAAGCCAATTTGTACTCTGGTGAGTAAGTCAACTTCCATTACTTTGAACAGTGATTCTCAGAGAGGTTCATGTTTACCCCCAAAGGAGCCCTGGTGGCTTAGTGGGTTATGCAATGGGGTGTTAACAGCAAGGTCAGCAGTTCAAAACCGCCAGCATCTCTGCATGAGAAAGAAGAGGCTTTCTACTCATACAAATATTTACAGTCTTAGAAATGCACAGGAGCAGTTCTTCTTTGCCCTACAGGTTTGCTCTAAGTATGAATCAGCTCAGGGGTGGTATGTTTGGTATGGTCTTTGCCCACTAAGGGACATTTAGCACTGTTTAGAGCCATTTTGGGTTGTCACATTGTAGAGGGAGGTGTGTTAGTTTGCAACTGGCATCCAGTTTGTAGTGGCCTTACATGTTACAATGTTTATTAAACATTTGGCCAATACACGGGCCAACTCCACAACAAAGAATGTATTGCCCAAAATCTTAATAGTGCCAAATTTGAGAAATTCTTGCCCTAGAAGAGTGACTGCACCAGAAAAATAACTGCTCCAGAAGAGCATCTGGCTAGGAAGAAGAGAAAAGCTGGGCCATATAAAGTAAATGTCAAAATTCATTCATTAAAAAGCAGTGAAAAACCAATTCTCTTTATTTATTTGTCAACATATCAACTTAAGAAATAAAACATGAAGTGATCTGATTAATTTGGAATTAATATGAAAACTATCTGATATGGATGCTACAGCAAAGTATGTTGAAGGAATTTGATAATTATCAGAATTGCATCTGGGGACTTACAACCTTATCTCAAAACAAAAGGCCATTTAAGTGAGGTGTCAGCTTAGTCCACATGGAAGAAGCACATCAGCCTATGTAATCCAAGGATTATAAATAGTAAAATCCAACACCAAAGAAGAGAATTGTGTTAGAGCTTAAATTCTGAGATCCAGTTTACAGAAGGCTATGCACCAGGTGACAGTGAAAACTCAAAATCCATTTGCAAAGTCCCCACTGGGATTAAACCTATTTCCTAGGATCATTGACTAGGGATGCGGATAGACTTTCCATCAGATAATATATTGGAAAGTAGAGTAATGCAGATAGAGTTAGGTTAAAATTTAACACCTTCTCATTTGTTTTCCCTTTTGACTTATTTTTAATTTGTTCTAATTTGTGTTATTTTCTGTTGCCTTTTAGAGTTTTTTGTGTTTTGTTATTCTTATTAGGAGGGGGTGCATTGTGTGATTTTCTTTATATGAAATCCAGGATAGGGAAATCTATAGAGACAGTAGCTGGATTAATAGTTTCTTAGGGTATGTTGGGAGCAGAAGGAAATGGGGTTGTAGTAATAAGTGAAAAAATGAAAATGTTCTAAAATTTATCAGGGTGGTGATTAGACGTGCATTTTAATACATTGAAAACATTGAGTTGTATGGTACATTAATTATATGTCAATAAAACTACTAAAAGAAAAAAACCCTCAGATGCCACCTTGAGCTCTGCCCAGTAACTGCCGATGGCGAAGGGACTCCTTACATGGTGGAGGATTGGTATGGAGTCACAGACAGGTGTTTTCTTTAAATGCTTAGAGTAGTGCCTGTGCACAGAAGGTGAAATTAGGCAACGTTGTATGTCCAGAGTAATAGGAGGGTTCCAGTTTCCCATGAAGAACACGTTATAACTCAATTTCCTGTTCCCATTTCGATTTTGTAAGCTTCTCAGCCATAAAGGTGTTTGGTCCTCACCTGTCGGGGCCAAGTCTACCTGCTGCCCCTCGGGCAGCCAGAGAAGAAGCTTTAGAGCTCAAAGGACCTGAGCTGCCGCTCCGGCTCAGAGTCGTACCATTACATCTTTGAAGTCACGCCTCTTTTGCTTTTCCTTTTTGTTCCTTGGCGTCCTAATGGCTTATCAGACTTCAGGAGGGTGAAAAATACTTAAGGTCTTTCAAGGTTTTAAAATTACTTGTTGTTTTGGAAGATCATCTTTTTCCCCTTCACAATTATGAAGATTTAAAGATAATTCACATTTTCCTCTAGGTATAAAGGCAGTGTCAGAAAAGGGATGTCAAGTATGGACTCTGTACCAGTGGTGCTGGAATTAATCCCTATATGGAGAAGAATGTTTTTCTTAACATAAGAGACTTTAAATCATAACTGATTTATGAACCATAAGGATAGGTTTGTATGCAAGGAACTAGTCTTAAGAAAAACATTTTAAATTACCAGATTTATTTTTCTTTGAGAAAGTGTTCTGTTTATGGGACAAGCTCTTTGTACTGTTGATTTCTTTTTAATACATGAGTAAATAGTGGTATGGTAATTGTCGATTGTTTAGCTATGAATGCTATTTACTGGAACATATTTAAAGAGAATTGTTTTTGAAAAAACAATAAGCTTTTGTTCTCACATGGAAAAATATTCTTTGATAGGTATTTGTGGGCTAGAGAAATTTTTTAATAGTAAGGCATTAAAATCTCTACCTTTTTATGGTTGATTCAGTCTCCTTGATTGTAGTCAGAATGACTGGAGCACACTGATTCACTTTTCCTTTTTTTTTCCTGTTCTTTTCCTTAACTCTTTTATTATGATGCCTAATTCTGTTATCATTATTTATCTTCTGGGGTTCTGTTTGGTTTAAGTATTTTAGGTTTTCAGTTTGTGCTTCTGTTTTCATGCGTATGCCCCACATATCTTGAAAGCACCTAAACATAATTCTTCTAAATGATGCTTCTGTTAGTTCCAGGGACTCTTTTTCAGAGTACTGCATTGGTTTGGGTCATTTTTGGTTGTTTATTTTTTATTTTTCTGGTTTATTGTGATTGACTGCTGTTTCCTTGGCATTGTGGTAAAGCTATTACTGTTGTGTGAGCAGCTGGCTCATGTAGAAGTAGTTGGCTCTGTCTAGTGACATGGGAGAGATCTAAGAGGAGCTGGAAAATACATGATTGTGAAATGGAGAAATGGGGTAAAAATGGGCTAGTTGGGAAAGTGGAGTGGGGGGAGAGAAAGAATTAAATAAAATTATTAGTAATAATAACTGTCTGTTTGAATAGGCCAATAGATTTATAAGAATAATGGGAAAATGTATGTTAAGAGAGGTAACCAGAATCCATCAGTTTTGTTGAAATATATTTCATTAGAAAAGAGAGAGCACACAGAAAGAGAAAATGAGTGGTTGTGCGGGAATAAGGACGTACAAAAGAAAAACAAAACACTTGTGCTTGGCATAGGTGTGTGGACTGAAATTATATTGTTATGGTAAGATGAATGTGGGCATGTCTGTACCCTCAGAGGGGGTGGGGGAAGCCTCTGTTTGGGTGGGTATGCTAGAATCTAAAGCCCTGCCTGTTTTTGCCTGGGGGGAATGCATATTCTCAGGAGGATGGGGGCTCACCGAAGATTACAGCAGAAGAGGAATGGAGAAGGAACTAGTAAAAAAAATAATAAATATAGGCCTCAAGAGTTAGCAAGAACCAATGTTACTGAAAGGAGAAACCTAATCTTCACTGAAAGCATTACATAAAAACAAGGCTCCAGGAATTGATGGAATACCAACTGAAATGTTTCAACAAGCTGATGAAACACTTGTCTATGCAAGGAAATTTGGAAGACTGGCTAACTGACTGGAAGAGATCCATACTTGTATCCATTCCAAAGAAAGGTGATGCAACAGAATCCTCAAGTTATAAATCAGCATCATTAACATCACACGCAAGTAAAATTTTGCTGAGGATCATCTAACAATGGTTGCAGCAGTATATTGACAGGGAGCTGCCAGAGGTTCAGGCCAGATTCTGAAGAGGAAATGGAACAAGGGATATTATTGCTGACGTCAGATGGTTCCTGGCTAAAAGCAGAGGATACCAGAAAGATGTTTCCTTGTATTTTTTTGACTTTGCTAAGCATCCAACTGTGTAGATTATAACAAATTATAGATGGCCTTGAGGAGAAGCCCTGGTGGCTTAGTGGTTATGAGTTGGGCTACTAATCATAAGGTCAGCAGTTTAAAACCAACGAGGCACTCCACAGGAAAAAGGCAGAGTTTTCTACTCCAATAAAGAGTTACAGTCTTGAAAACTCAGGAACAGTTCAACCTTCTCTTATACGGTTGATCAATAAATCTGGGCGCTGTGTAAGTATCATTCTCTTTTTTTACCAATATTAAGTATGTGATGTGTATTTTACCCACTTTATGAATTCTTTTTACATTATGAATTACATAATTTTGCGCTGGCAGTGCATTTTTACCATCCTGTTTCTTTTGATGACAATGACTGATTTAAAAACAAACAAACATTGTTTTTGTTGTGAATTGTGTGAAGATTTAAAGGTTATCAGGCTTACATTAAACAATTCATAAATATTTTGTTTTGTCATATTTATTACAATCCCTTCAATGTACTGTAACTTATCCCACTTCCTCTCCATGTTTCCTGTTTCTATTTCTCCTTCCTAAACAAGGAACTTTGTCCTTGAGTAAACGCAGCCTTTTCTTTCTCAATTAGTTGATTATTCTAAGGTATGCCTCACTCCCTAGTGTTATTGTTCCCCTTTAGGTCTGGAATTAATCAAGAAGATTAATACTAAGATAACAGAATTAAACAACATTTTAAAAGAGCAGAGCAATATAACTGAAGCAATGGAAAGCCAATTGTTTGACATTTGAGCCATGTACAGTGAACCCTCGTTTATCGTGGTTAATCGGTTCTAGACCCTACGGTGATAAATGAAATTCCGCAAAGTAGGATTCCTTATTTGTAAATCAAATATTTTCGTAGTTAGAGCATAGAGGACATGAAAAAACACCCTTTAGTCACCATTACACTCGTATTACCCAATTTATTAAACGAAAAAGGGAAAATACAGTAAAACATTTTGGACGTTACAATTATCATTTATTATTTATTATATTATTTATGGCATCTAGTTTACAGTATTGCATATTTCGCATACAGTATTATTATACATAGTTCTTACAAATACTGTAATCAATGGCGTGCAACCTCCACGATTTTCTTGCCATCTTTGATCATATCCAAAAGTTTTACCTTTTCCTGGATGGTGAGCATCTTCCTCTGGCGCTTATTTTTATTGTCAGAAGGCTTAGAAGAAGCAGCTCGTTTAGGAGCCATCACAGGGCTTAGATAAAATTTCTTAAAAATCGCAAACAATTACAGTACACTGTACAAAAGCAAAAATGCATCTGATACGTAGCTCCGATACGTAGCGATGCAGACAGAAGCGTGTACAGTATGAGCCAATCAGTGGCAGTAATGACAGAGCATGCGCTGTCACGCAAAAACCGCGATAGAGTGAAGCCGTGGAAGTCGAAGCGCGAAGTGGCGAGGGTTCACTGTAGATGAGTTTAATTGCAGACCTGAAGAGTAACATAGTCTTGGGGGTTCCACCAGTTTTTGCCCAACAAGGAAGCCTGACCTATTTTATGGTTTTGATTTTTGTTCTACAGCTTCCTCCAACTCTCTCTAGGACTTGATGTGGTTACTTTAGAGCAGTTGGTATGCTAACTGTTCTCACAGTTGTAGGTGCTGGTGTTTGCTTGGTCCATTAGTCCACTGGACTAAATATTTCTTTGTGGTTTTTTTCCATCATTCTTCTTTCCTCCAATAGTTGAATGTTAAAGGGCACTCAAGAGCCTTTAAGACATCAGTCACTACTAACCAAAGTACAATGTTCAGCGTTATCTTTGTGAACTATGTTGTGCCAATTGACCTTGATATCCCCAGAGACTAAGGTTCTAATCCCCCAGACCCAGTGACTCACTTCCTCATGTGTTTCTTTATAGCTGTTTTCATAACTCTACCCTTTGTATACTCCCCCAATATTTTAAGGCTATATTTGTAACAAAAGTAAATACCCATGTGCAAATATCCCCTGTCATATGTATATTTATGGATATACTTCCACACTTGCTCAGCCCAGAGGTCTATCCATGCATCTACTTACGGGAATGACTGATATTGTTTCTGCTCCAGAGCTTTGCAAAAGCTGCTAGGAGACACAAATCAGAGTGGATTAGCCTCTTCTGACACAAGCAGCCAGGTACCTCAGGAAAAAAGCCGATTTTATTTCTTCCTGCTACCATCCCCCAGTTGTTTGGTGATACGTAAATACCTTTTGCATTGACCTTGTTCCTTGATTTTGGCCATCAAATTTGGTATTCTTTTTGTTTGTTTGTTTGTTTGTTCATCCAGCCTATCTTATTTAGACAGACCTGCAAAGATAATAATATGCCCCAAAACAAGACAGACCAAAACCAAGCAACAATATACAACAAAACAACAAACCAATGACAAAAAACAAAACACAACACAAGAAAGAAAAATTTGTAGTTAGTTCAAGGATTGTCTGTTGGCCTTTAGGAGTGTTTTCCAGTCCAGTCTGTTGGGGCATCACACCCTGGCCCCAGAGTCCACCTTCAGCATTCCCTGGGGACCTCGCCACTCCATTCCCTTGCTGTTCTGTTGTACCCCCTTAGTGTTTTGCCTCGGTGTGGCCGGATCAGATCGGGCACAATTCCCACACTATGTCTCCAGTGTTGTCCTCTGTAGGGCTATGGGTCAGTGCGGTGCGTCATGTCTCATAGTGGGGCTGGCAAGGGGTCCTCTCTGTGGATTGGCTGCTCTAATCAGGAACATTGTCCTCAAGGCCTAATGGGCCAGGATGTGCTCCACTCTCTCCTCCTTCCCCTTCATTTGCTCCCATGTGCTCTGATCACATATGTCCCTCTCCCGGAGCTGCAGATTCAATGCCGTCCTTTGAAATAAATTCTTCTGGGGGGAAGGGCAGGTGTCCACATAGTAGTTGAGATGGGGGCCAGCCCCTCAGACCTCTCCACTGGTCCCCTCCTCCATGCCGGCATGTTACATTCACATATTGGAGCACTGGGTTGAAGTCTGGTCCCTCTTTCCCTCAGCGGACTCATGTTGTACTTGTCCTTTTGTGCTTGGCTTACTTCGCTTAGCATGATTTCCTCCAGTTCTTCCCATGCAGCGATGTACTTCATACGTTCATCACTGCTTTTTAGCGATGTGTAGTACTCCATTGTATGTATGTACCACAGCTTTTTAATCCACTCATCAGTTGATGGAAATTCGGGTTGTTTCCAACTCCTTGAAATTGTGAACTGTGCCGCAATGAACATTGGAGCACAGATATCTGGCCTTGGTTTGTTTCTTGCCTCTTCTGGGTATATTCCCAGTAGGGGGATTGCTGGGTCGTATGGTAACTCGATTTCCATCTGTTTTAGATATTGCCAGATCGATTTCCATAGTGGCTGTACATACTTACAGGTCCACCAACAGTGGATGAGCGTTCCTGTCTCCCCACAGCCCCTCCAACACTTGTTGCTTTCTGATTTTTTGAATTGGGCTGTCTTTGAGGGTGTTAGATAATACCTTATTGTTGTTTTAATTTGCATTTCTCTATGGCTAAAGATCCGGAACATTTTCTCATATGTTTGTTGGCCATTTGGATTTTTGCCCCTGGGAAACTTCTGTTCAGGTCTTTTCCCCACCTCCTCAGTGGGCAATTGGTTTTTTTTCTTTTTGGAAGCT
>NW_022109491.1:47034570-47051707 GCF_000313985.2 Echinops telfairi | reverse complement strand
ATGGACTTCTGTTTGTTGATCTTGTATCCTGCCACTCTGCCAAATTCCTCTATTTCTTCCAGTACTCCCCTTGTCAAACTTTTGGGATTTTCCATATATAATATCATGTCATCTGCAAATAACGATAGTTTCACCTCTTCCTTCACCAGACGAATACCCTTGACGTCTTTTCTTTGCCTTATGCTGTTAGCTAAAACCTCCAACACAATATTAAACGGGCAAGGGGCATCCTTGTCTGGTCACCTTTTTCAGTGGGATTGTGTTAGTCTTTTCTCCATTGACTACCACGTTGGCTGTTGGTTCTTCATATATAGTTTGTATTGTCTTGAGGAACTTTCCTTCCATTCCTGTCTTCTCAAGTTTCTTGAACAGGAATTGGTGTTAGATGTTGTCGAATGCTTCTTCTGCATCTATTGATATTTTCATGTGGTTCTTATAGTTGATTTGTTTTTGTTTTTTTGTCAATGTGACGAATAATACTAATGGTCTTTCATATGTTGAACCATCCCCGCAACCCTGGTATGAATCCCACTTGGTCATGGTGAATTACTTGTTTTGTATACTTTTGTATTCTGTTGGCTAGTATTTTGTTAAGGACTTTTGCATTGATGTTCATTCGGGATATTGGTCTGTAGTTCTCTGTTCTTGTGGGATCCTTGCCTGGTCTGGGTATCAGAGTTATACTCACTTCATAGAAGGAGTTCGGGAGTTTGCCGTCTTTTTCTATGTTCTGGAAGAGTTTGTGTAGGATTGGTGTTAGTTCTTCCCTAATAAATTTGGTACTCTTTTGGGGTGCTCTTCAATGCCCAGCATTCCAACAGCTCTGATGCTCACACTGTCATCAGTTGCTGGAGGCAACTTGTTGAAATGCTCATTGATAAAATCTCATTGTGACGATTTAATAACTGCTTAAGAGCATATGTGGCAACCTCATTAATCCAACCTATTGTCAAATTAAAATGAGGCTTAAAAGGGTTTTGATTAGTACAGTTATCGTACAATTTTACTCATATAATCAATGAAGTTATAAAGTCTGCAAGACACTATTGCTAAATTGCTTCTTCCATGACTTTCTAACACAATTTTCTTCATCTTATAGAATTACAAATGTGTCTGAATTCCCTGACAGGATTGTCATTTCCTCAGTGAGCTTTGACATGCCTATTGTAGGAAGCACACATGAAAGACAGCAGTGCCTCATGATCCCTGCACTCTGGCATTGTATTAGCCAGAAAAAAGGAGATTGTATGTTTTGTCAATATTATTGACCGCTTAGGATCTAGAGAATGGCCTCATATCACAATTTTGTTTATTTATTTTTTAAGAAGCTCTAATCTCATACGACGTGGGCATCCTTAAGGAGAACACTAATTTGCTGCTCTTCAAAAATATTTTGGAAAAGAGTTGCTCCAGATTTGGATAACACATCATAACCTCTGGCTTTTTTTTTTAACCAAAGAAAGAGTAGACATTTCTTTTCCATTTTAAACTTTGTACATTTCCTCTAAGATCAAGAATATTTGCTCTCGATACTCTGTTCAACATCATGATGGAGATTGCAGCCAGAGCTGTTAGGTTGGAAAAGGAAATAAATATATTGAGACTGGAAAGGAGAAGGTAAACTATCTCAAGTGACATGACATTGTTTATTTAAAAAAAAACTAAGGAATCCACATTAAAAACTAAGAACTATATTAGTGGCATTGATCTATATAGGTGATAGATTAATTGCTGAAGTGTTTACAAGCCATCATAAAAACCAAACCAAAAAAATAATGACTGAGTAAAATGGGGGCTAGGTGGCACACATTTGATCTCTCCTGAGTTCCTCGATGCTATGAAGCAGAGGTTAGACATGCCTCTACCCTCCACCTTTCTTTGCCTATTCCAATATCAATCATACCTCCAATAACACTCTACATCTATGCTGAGTTTGATCATTCATTGCAAGGGCCACGCACAACTCGTAGACAAGTCTCTCTGGTCTTCAGCCTCTCAGTCCTGTGAGGCCTTGGTTTTTGCCTTGGTCGGCCAGGGTCCTGCTCTTCCTTATGGTCTCATGGTTTTGGCACTGCTCCTTTGTTCTTTGTCATGGTCTCCTTGCCTCTGGGTCTGCTCATGGTCTGGCACCTTTGCTCTGTCCCATGGTCTTCATGCCACAACGTGTGGTCTTGCCTCCACCACTTCAGAGATTTTCAGGTTCCTCCACTGGTGGTCCTGTTTCTGATGGTACTGGGATTTCTCTCTGTGCTTCCTAGATCTTTCTTTTACACAAAGGAATGACTTTGAACGAGGTGTGGTTATATTTCAGCAGATTAAACTCCCGAGGAAGCAAAGGGTGGTAACTTGGTTTACACCCTCTGCTAAAACGGGGACTTAATCCCACTCTAATCCACATAACAGAGAGCTCCCTCCCTCACAGGTAGGTTGTTGTTGTTGTTGTTTGTTGTTAGGTGTCATTGAGTTGGCTTTACTAAGCATGGCGTCTTTCTCCAAAGGCTGGTCTCTCCTGATAACATGCCCAATTCCAGAGTAGAAGTGAGAATTTATATTGTATCACACATGGGATTAATTGACTACATCTCAGTGATTCTCCTTAGGACTGGAGGGTTCTAGAGATTTTCTATCAATCACTCCTGAAATTCTGGACCTGTGCAAATGGTCTGAGCATGGCCTGTGCCCATCAGAACTGTGTGTCTTATTTCCCACCATTCCTTCTTTTAACTCTGCAGTTCAAGATACACATGTCTTCTCTATAACAGTTCGCAGAGTGAGGAGAATGAGGTGACTTTAATTCTACAGTCACCTCCACTCTTGCTCCCCTTATGTGTTTCAGTTTCTCTGGGCTTCATTCAGTAAAGGAGTCACATTTGCCCCCAGCATGTATAAAAATCTATGCTTACCCTCCACAGTTAGCCATTGTAGCAGATAATGCATAGCACCTCTCACATATTCCTTGTCCCAAACCTTGAAAAAAAATTCACTGTTGTCTTGCTATATGTTTATGCCCAGTGACTTTTGTGGAAGGGCAACAGTCATGCCACATTTTGCTGTGCCTTTTTTTTTTTTTTTTTGGTAAGGGGCATAGGAACATAGGTTTTATTTTTATCACCAAAGAACTCTGACTTTTACCAACATAGGTGAAAAGATGGTCAGATAACCTGTGTTTGTGAACCATGTCTTTGTGCACAAAAGGGCAGATTCTATTTATTGAGCACCAATGAAAGAACCTAGATCAGGCTTCTGACTCTGAGAGCTCCACAATTTTGACTAGATGGTAACTGGAACGGTTTTATTAATTGGCATCTCTAAGCTTTGCCGATAGTGTAATAATAGACACCTACTAATATGTCTCCCAAGACATTGCACGATGTGTCAGCCTTTTTAATTCATAAAGTTTGAATTATATCAATTTCTCCACATTATTTCCCCCCCCCAATTCAAGAGTAGAGGCAGTAATACCTTTTTATCAACAAGGTTAATGAACTAACTAGAACCCAGCAGTCCTCACTTAACCAAATAATAGTTTTCTTGAATAATTGTAGATAAGACAAGCATGTCCTCTATAAATTAACAACAAAGTGATCTATATATTGTAATATTTTCATTTTCTTAAAGTAAAAATTAAAGCAATGAGTTGAGTGATTTTTGTATATACTGATTTTATGTTTTCTGGATATTGTTTGGCCTCGGGGAAGGAGTGAATCACTGGGTCTGTTTGCTCTGGAAGAGCAGGCATAAGTCCACTAAAGAAAGTCAGTGAGACAGATGGCTGGCTATTGTGTTACAACCATCATCTGCTGGGCTGAGAGCAAATATTAAGTGAATAATGTATATATAATTGGTGTTAAAGTACAGTTGCAACATTTCTAATACCATTTGAAGGATGGAACTTTCTTGAACATTTGTATTTCATAGAATACTCTATTGAAATGTTTTTGTTTACAAGGCTTATCTATTTTAAACTGCTTTAAAGTGAACATTTTCCCCAATACTTCTGTGCAATATTTTGAATTGAAATGGCCCATAATGGCCCCCCCCTTTTTTATTTCCCATAACAACATGAGCTCTAAATTATAGCTGTGCAATTATGTAAACAATGGAAATGCTTCCCAAATGAACCCTTCCTTTAAAATTTTCATTTTGTGTAATTGTTGGAAGATTTGGAACCATAATAAACAAAATTATTTTACACATCTATCGTCCTAAAGGTCAATTATAAGAGAACCAAAGAAACAACACTGAGCAACATGAATAAACCAATTTCTGTTGACATCACCATAAGGTTTTTTTATCACTTATGTTTTTTTCCATTTACTGTGTACATAACATTCAATTAAAGCAATTCATTTACCAGGCTGAATGTGGTTTGTGTTTATAGACCTGTGCTCTGTAGGGGAGGAAATAACATGCCTTTATTTGAATTTCCTGATTTTTTTTTTCAAGATCAGTGATAAGAGACAGATGTTCTCACCAGTTACTTTCTCATAAAACTGAATCTTCTGATAAGCTGCAGATTTACAATTATAACCTTAGAATGTACATGGACTTTTACCCAAAAGCATGAGGAGAAATACTATTTTGATGGCCTATTCCCTTTATCACAGCATTTTGTAGCATACATTTTATTTCCTTTAATTGAAAGCATTAAACCACACCCTGGTCAGCTTATAAAAATAAGCTAGATTCTTATATTAAACCTCATCTTCATTGACTGTTTAGTCTGGTTAGAGTATGGAAAGAAACTAATCCTGATATCAGTCTTATATAGAACTATTTAGAAAAATAGAACATGAAAAATATAAAAATATAATATTTAGAATTTTGTCATTTGCCTTAATATTACATATGCTATGGCTAATTGCTGTAAAGCTAAGGATATTATTTATTTTAATTTTAATGTCAGAGTTTTATAATTTCTATGTAATGGAATAGGCTTATTTGTGCCACCTTGAACTGTTTAAAAATAATCTTTCTGTATAATAGCAAAATAATAGTTGACTGAATTCTGCACAGTAAATGTGCAAAATAAGTTCTAGAAAGTAACACATTTCAAAATCTTCCCTTTTGGGAATTTTTCCCTCATGTCATTGTGTTTGCTATTTTTTAGGTTCTTTTTTTTCTATTTATAAAGGCACATTTTCATATCTACTATCCCATTAGATGCAATTGTTTAAGCAGGTTATCATCACATTAAGCATTATATGTCTGCCCATAGTTGCATATTGCTTTCCATCGTGTTCTTGATTTCTTTCTGTCATGTCAGAATTTGAGTACAGGGGCATTGCCAACTAGTGGTCATATACACAACTCTGAACAATATCAAATCACAGAATGAGCATGTTCCCCTTATCCTACTCCAGTTTTTGTGACGCTCACAAGGAGCTAGCTGGAATTGGTATAAGAACGTCTCTCAACACCTCTATGTTTTATTTCTCCTTTTCAACAAGGAGAATAGCCCAGAGCTTCTAATTGTGTTTTGCAAAAATCCAGTCTCACTGTTTACTGCCACTGTATTTATTGAAGGGTTATTTTCTATATATGAGAGGTAGGCTTGTTTTCAGGGTACCTTAAAGAAATTCTTAAGAATGAGTCATTTTAAGTAGTGTATTAAGTAAATTATATTCACTTTGAACGTGCATATGACAGAAAGTGGGAGCTTGTACGTGAATGAATGAAGTTTGAGAAATATCCTATATTGCCTATACATAAAGCTCGGGAGTTTGGGAAGACACTTCCAAACTCTTTGGATTGATTTTGATTCTTTTCGCCAAAGATTCCAGTTATAAGTGATCTTAATGTATTGAGGAGAAAGCAGAAAAAGGATTTTGCTTTGAACAAGAATATCTAATCATAACACTTTTGTGTACATCTATAGGGATGTGCAGCTGCTCTCCTGTGAGCAACATACAGTTATTTCTCATTTGTAAAAGTTATCACAGAGATTAAAGAAAACTTTGCATTGTTTCATTTCAGCATGGATAAGCAAACAAGCAGGCATATGGCTATAGTGTTGCTGAATGGCTGTGTACTTGACTCTTTTAGCCCCCACATTAGCCCAGCCTGTGCTATATTTCCCTTGTGACTGCTGGCCTGCGCTGGTTCTCCTTGAGGCTCTGGCTTCGTGTGGGTGGCAGGGAAGCATAGGGCAGCCATCTGTTATTTTGCCCTCTCTTTCTGATCTTCTTGCCTGTAGAAACAGGTTAGGTTAAAGTGGCTGGCCTAGGTCCAGTGGGTTGAAAAGGGGTGGGGGTGGGGGTAGGTGGAAGGCGTGGTCTGTGTGACTTTATCCTGGCCACACACATACCTGCTGTCTCTAGATTCAGTAAAAATTTAGTCATTTTTTCCTGAATTCCCTGTGTTAGAAAATTGTTACCTTTTCACATATGACCCTTATAAAGCCAAATGAATACCATTTTTAAACTGACTTTAACGAATTAAAAAATTTCACACAAACATCCCAGAAAAAAATATTTCAATTAAAACTCTAAATTCCAATAGTGAAACAGGGCTAGATTTAAGTATGTGCTAAAGATTTTTAAAACCTACTGGGTTCAGGGTTTAGTTCCTCAGCCAGCAGATGGAATTAATATAAGCATAACAAAGTTAACATCACGGTTGTTTGCATTATTAATCTTCAAATGCACAGCATTCTGCTACCTTGATAGCAGGTTTGCATGAATCCTTTCATTGCAGCATATGTCAACAGAAATGTGCTTCCATCTGCTGCTGGAGAGTTTGGTGCCTGATATTCTGAGCCTCGGCCCAGCACAATGCGTACCTCTGTGAGTAATTACAGGTGTGTGGTGAGGAGCCCAGGGCATTAATCAGAGGCTTAATTATGAAAAAGGTGGATCTTTTGTTCTATTCGTAGAGCATGAGTGTACCACACACTTTCTAAACTGCATCATCCATCTGCTTACCCCCTTACAGTGTTTGCCTTAGCTGATAGAGACCCTGAAGTGTATCAAAGTACGAGATTAAAACAGGGTTAAACATTAACTTGAAAAAAGCATGGTAGAGGTTTTTCTTTCCTTTCTCTCTTCCTTCCTTGAAAAATAATATTTTTATTACCCATTTTACTTGCGGTACAGGAAAAAGTCTGTTTAATGCTAAAACATTAAATTAATATTTGCTAAAATATTTAAGAGAGTTTACTGGATTAAATATTGCAGTCATTTCAATAGATATAAAAAACATGATTTGTAGAAAGTAAATCTGTTCAGCAGCTAAGGAAAAAAATAAGTATTAAGAAAAATATTTTGTGATTAAATGAGAATTATGTTTTAAGAATACTACGTAGTAAAGCTATTTTTATTACAAAGGGCTAGAATTTAGCATATAACTACTAGTTTGTTCTAATTTAATAGAATTGAATCAGGATTATTTAAGGAGATTTTTTCAGATAATCACACTGAAAACGAAGACGCCAGGTCTTTTTTCATATTTTGCTTCTTATATATTCAGACTGTATCCACAAAGGCCACAATTTGAAATTACCAGTCATTACATGGGATAAAGATGGGGCTTTCTACCCCCGTGAAAAGTTACAGTTTCAGAAATTCACAAAGGCAGTTCTAGCCTGTCCTGTGGGGTTGCTATGAGTCAGCATCAACTCCATGACAGTGACTTTTATTTCTGAGTATAGGTTATGTAACTGTAAGTTATATAACTGAGTTTGTGATTTCTTACTAATTCCCCTTGTACACCCACACTTGCATAGATGAATTAGCTGTAGATGAAAGGAAAACCATCTAAGAGTGGCCCGTAGTCTACCACGTGTAGAAATGGAGTCATCACCTTAGTCAAAATAGATCTGGAAAGCAGTGGACCAGCCAGCCAGCTCCAAATGAGAGGCCATTTCAGACACAGGAATATGAAGTATCCAGGCACATAGTAGGCTTCACCTTACCTTGTGCACCATACAAAAGACTCTAATTGTGCTTTGCCATCACACTTGTACTTAGAGCCATAATCATTAGAAGTACCTGAGAACATTACTGGTAACAAAACCAAACTCCTTGCCATCGAGTTGACTCCCGACTCATAGCGAACCCTATGGGACAAGGTAGAACTGTCCCCTGAGTTTTTCTGAGACTCTGACTCGTTATGGGAGTAGAAAGCTCTGTCTTTCCTGGTTTCACACTGCTCATCTGGTGGGTTAGCAGCCCAACACATAACCCTTACCCCTACCAGGGTTTGCTCAACATTACCATAGCACAACATATATTCCCATTTTCTTGGCACATAAAATAACCTGGGGTGCACATTTTCATCTCTTTCACTTTCTTTAAGATATTTATATCTAACAGTGTGCTTTGAACTTTGAAAACTGAAATGGACAGAAAGCTAAAAATAGAATAGACTGAGTGATAGATATTTGAAAGTTCTATGTACCTCCCTTTTCCCACAGTTTGTCCAAGGAACTCGCCTTTAGTGTCTAGCTCCACTGCCAAGGTTTACATCTCAGACAATTCACATTATAGCTTGGTATCTGCATTTTCTTAACTGTAAAATGAGAACACTGGTCTAGATTGATTCATCTCCCAGTACCCCTTTCACAATAAAATTTCTGTGTTCTCTTAGATTATACAGTGGTCATGTGTATGAATGAACTGACAATTTAGGGGGTTTTTTCCCTTGAAAATTACAGTTTGGATTCTTATCTTCTATTTTTAGGATATCTTAAATACCATCATAAGGCACTGCCCACCCCGCTTCTTTTCCTTGGGCTTGCCTGGCTTCTCCATGCTGATGGGGGACTTCATCACGGCTGCAGCCAGGGTCCTCAGGGCAGACTTGGTGGTGGTAAGTATGAAAATCCTCGGCATCCAGGATCCCTGGAGGCTTCACAATTGCTAACAAGGTTCAGATTTCTCTACTCACATTACTCATTAGTGCAATGTGAAACTGGGCTCTCAGGGTAGATACACTGTTAGCTGATGTGTGAAATTGTAGAATAAGATGACACACTAGTGTTGGAAAGGTGTTTCATCAAAAGGCCAAAGTGTGAGAAATCATATCCTCACTAATATTTCAGCACATTTACACAGTCAGAAACTGAAATTGTCTCTTATAATCTTATTAGCATTTTCCGTTATATAGTGAAACAGCATAGTTGACTGTGGCAAAGACATAATTCTAAGTGTACATTAGCAGCAAGGTTGTCTTAAGAAATGTTAGTTACTAGTCTCTAGAAAATATTTTATTAAAATGCTAGAATACTAACATTTTACCTTGAAAATAATACATGTTTTCCTATTGTGCCATTACCAAAACTCTGGTAGAATTTTTATCCTCAAAAATTAAAAGCAAGTGAACTAAATGAGTATTAAAGGATATGAAAATAATTAATTTGCACTCTCCATACTTAACCTCTACGATTGAGGTTATGCGTTAATGCCCTTGAAAGAGTGGTCTTAAAGAGGGAGCTTCAAAAAGTTTGGAGAAATTACATTATCTTTCAGTTCTATTTTTCTACTGACTTGGTGAAGGCACTCTGTAAAGGACCTTTGCTACCTGTGCTTTGTGTGATTGTTGTCTAGACTGGTTCATGGTTTCACCTTCAAATGGTGTAAATAAATTAGCTGTACTATTTTTCAGGAACGTGTTTAAAATTAATGGGACTATGAAATAACCCAAAGTTTTGTATGACACGTGATTATTTTCTGTTTACTTATTCATCCTGTAAAGGATGGCACATTTTTGTGTGTGTGTTTTTTTATACTTCCCTCAGTAGATTCTTGCCTTATTGTTCTTTATTTTTTAATTTTAACTATACTGTAGATATATAATTCACATACCATGCAATTTGATGGTTTTCACATATTAAAGAAGTTGTGAAATCTTCACCACAATCAATTTTACAATTTATTCATTTATTTACTCATTGTTATAAGCTCCTCATTTTCCTGCAACCTCCCTGCCACAGCTTTAAGAAACTATTAATTCAGTTACTATCTTTATAGATTTTCCTATTCTGGATTTCATATACAGAAAAACATACCCCACCCCACCCCACCCCCCAAAAAAGAAACACCACCAATAAAAAATCCTCAATCCAAACGAAAGCAGAAAATAATAAAATGTAGAACAAATATAAAATGGGTCAAAAGGGAGAAAAATATGATAAGTTTGTAAATTTAATGTAACTACATCTGCATTAATACACTTTCCCATGCATTTTGTCTGATAGCAAGACTATTCACATCCCTGATCCATGGTCAGAGGGACTTCACTGGAGGCTTAATCCACCTTGGGGACCTGTCCATGAATTTTGGACTTTCACTGTCATCCTTGTTGTTAGGTGATACTGAGTCAGTTCTGACCCATGGCAACATTATGCACAAAAGAACGAAACACTGCCAAGTCCTGTACCATCCTCATAATTGTTCCTATGTTTGAGCCCATTGTTGTAGCCACTGTGTCAATGCATATCCGTAAGGGCCTTCCTCTTTTTTGCTGCCCCCTTACTTTACCAAACATGCTGTCCTTCTTCAGGGACTGGTCTCTCCTGACAACATGGCCAAAGTATATAAGATGAAGTCTTTTCATTCTTGCCTCTAAGGAGCCCTCTGGCTGCACTTCTTCCTAGACAAATCAGTTTGTCCTTTTGGTGATCCATGCACTCTGCCATCCATAGCCTTCTGTAAACTGGGAGCTTAGCACTTAAACTCTAATATAATTCCTTCCTCCGTTCTTGGATTTTGTTTACAATCCTTGGATCATGTAGGCTTGTTTGCTTGTTTCAAGCATGTCTGCGTGTTTTAAGACAAGCCTTTAAGGCCCCAGATGCTATTCTTTATGATAGCGAGACACCATCTGATTTCTTCACCACACTTTTCAATAGCACCTATGTCATCAGTGATCACTGCATGAGGGAAAGTATGGTGCAAGGGCACATCATAAGAACTAATTGATCTTGGATTAGGGCTATATTCAGTGCAAGCTCAAAATCTAATGATGTAGCTATCTGTGGTTTATATCTTTTCCTGGTACACTTTAGAGACATCATTAACATTTTATTGGGAAACAGTATAAATCATACCCATAAGACATATGGTGATTCTATTGACAGTATTAATTTAGCCAATGGTATAGAATTTAAAATACTGTTGAGAAAATGTACATATATGAGACAGCTTTTTAGACTAAAATACAGGGATCACTGATTTGTACAGATTGAAAAAATTTAAGTGTCTGGACGCTATTTGTGTAAACAATGAGGGTCAGCAATAAGGCAGAACTTTTAATAACATTCACTAAGGCAGAATTATGGCTGCTAGACCAAGATAGATCATAAAGGAGCAGAGTATGAAAATATCAGATATATGGAAGTCTTGACTTTTCTAGAGCAACCCTCAATGCAAGAAATTTGAACCAAATCCACAACCTCGGAATAATAGTCATCTGCTTCTTCTCACACGAGAGTCTTTCAGCCTTAAATCCAAGGACTTAAGCTCTTTTCAATCTGCTGTAGGTGTGTTTAAGGTAAAGTCCAGCTTCACTTAGTGGTGTTTCTAAATTGGATCCTTCTGGTATGGCCAATTAAGATTATTGTGCACCTTGAAGGGGCAAAGTCTAAAGTTCCAGTTGTCCCTAATGCACAGCCTGAGTCACCAAGGACCGGATAGAAGTTCAATCAAAAGTGCCAGATTGTGAACATAATTCCAGATGTATTCTCCCATGTAAGGTCTATAAGAATCATGTTAAGCATTTTCTCCAGTGGCAGGTTGCTCCTCATGGATTACCTGCCAACAGAAGTGAAATCACCTTCTCTGAGATAGACATGTGTTTCTCTCCACACCCCCAAACTTGAACTTTGATTAAGATTCACTAAACATCTTGTAGGAGCATCTGCTGATTTGTGATGACCATGGACGAATGCTACATGGTAGGAACTGATTGGTCTCTCTCTCTCTCTCTCCCCAGCATGAGAAACTGACCCTAGCTGAGGTGAGATCAGCTGTCAAAGTGATTTTTAAGATATACAAATAAGGAGGTGATATGGTTGATGAGCATTTGGGAGGCACATGACCTCATTGCTTGGGAGACCAGATTAGAGGATTGCTTGACCTAAAAACACATGATTGCCCTTGTCTTGGTGTTTATCCTTGTAGGGGTTATTTCTTACAATATTTGTCCTTTTGTGATTGACATTATCATGAAGTATTTTGTAGTTTCCTCACTGTGTTTTAGGGATGCATAGTTTTCTATTCCACCACTTATATGTTACTTTGTCATACTGTGGTGGCTTATGTGTTACTATGATGCTGGGAGCTATATCACCGGTATTTCAAACACCAGAAAGGTCACCCCGAGTGAACAAGTTTCAGCAGAGCTTCCAGTCTAAGAACAGACTATGAAGAAGTAATAGGCTTTTTATTTTTAGAGAAACTAGGCCCTGAAAACCTAATGGATAGCTGCAGAACATTGTCAGATACTAAAATCCTCCTAAATAGCAGCACAACATTGTTAGAGATAGTGCCAGAAGATATCAGGCACTTCAGGTCGCAGAGGCACTCAAAATATGAATGAGGAAAAGCTGCATTCTCAAAGTAGAGTCAACTATAATGATGTAAATGGATTAAAGCTTGTGAGAATAAAGCCTTCTACACATACATTTGCCAACAGGGCACAATTCAAAATGAGAAGAAACAGCTGCAAACATCAATTAGTAATCAGAACTTAGAATGTACAAAGTACAAATCTAGGAAAATTTGAAATTATCAAAAATGAAATGGAATGCATGAGGATACATATCCTGGGCATTAGTGAGCTGAAATGGACTGATATTGACAATTTTGAATCCGGCAACCATATAGTCATATGATTGACTATGCTGAGAATGACAGATTCAATTGGAATGCCATTACATTCCACATCAAACAACAGTTCAAGGTCTGTCTTGAAGTATGATTCTTTGATCTAACTCCGTACACGGAATTCCAGTCAATAAAAGTATTACTCAAATTTATGCACCAAACTTTAAACCTAGTGATTAAGAAATTGAGGAATTTCACCAACTTCCTCTGTCTGAAATTGATCAAACATGCAATCAAGATGTATTGATAATTTTTGGCAATTAGAATGCAAAAATTGGAAGGAAAAGAGGAAGGAGCAGTATTTGGAACATACATAGCTGGAGATCCCCTGATAAACTGCATGAACTCAAGCCATGGTGTTTTGAGTTGATTCATATGGAGATGAAAGTTGGGCATTGGATAAAGAAGACCAAGTAAGAATTGATGCATTTAAATAGTGATGCTTTAGAACAATATTTAAGTCATGATAGACTGTTAAAAAGACAAAGTGATCTGTCTTGAAGAAATATGGCCAGAGGCCATCGTAGAGGCAAGGATGGCGAGACTTCATTTTACATACTTTGTACGTGTTGGCAGGAGAGACCAGTCCCTGGAGGAAGACATCATGTTTGGTAAAGTCGAGGGACAGAGAAAAAGAGGAAGGCCCTCAGCAAGATGGATTGAATATAACAACTGTGAGGGTGGCTCAGGACTGGGCAGTGTTTCATTCTGTTGTGCATGAGGTCACTCTGGGTCAGAGCAAACTTAATGACACCTAACAACAGCAGTACCTTGTTTCCAACTCACTGCCAACGTCTCTCTTCAACCCAGTCTTCCTTACTGAACTCTAAATGTGAGGATTTGATTGCCTGCTTGATATAATCATTTGGGTAGAAGGTATCTCAAATTGGTATCCTTGGTTGGTCACAGAATTCTTCCTATCACAGGACACACCCCTACCGCTTTGTTCCATTAGTTTTCTTTATTTTTATGAAAACATAATCTTTAAGTATAAAAGTGATAGAATGTTATATCTAACACCTAAATTCTAGCATCAAGATTTTACTCCTCTTGCCTATATATCCCATTAATTTTTTTTACCTAAATATTTTAAAGCAAATCCAAGGTATTATATCATTATTTCTCTGTTATTTCTTTGTGTTGTCTCTTTGTATTTGTCACTTCCCACGTATTGTACTTTTACATGATGTTTATATCCCACACCAGTGGTAAAGATTTTGAGTTTTACCACTTCTCTACCCCTCAAGTGGATGTTTAATAAACTGTCCTGTGATAAGAGGTACCTGCAGCTGCTCTTATTAATCTGTGAACCCAGATCATCTTTCATATCTCTGCTTCTTCATCACCTTCCTAATGAAGAATTTCTGGCCTCTCTCTTTCCATATACCTCTTACCAAGCAGAATTAATCATTCCATTTTTGGTGCATCTCCAGGTTCTAGATATGATTCTACCATGATTTCTAGAAAGTTATTTGAAAAATTTAACATTTAGTGCATTTATCTGACTCAAGGGGAGGGGAGGGACCTGCAATGTAGTGAATTACTTAATGTGGCTCTTATTATTAATGCCATAGCCTTATTAATAAAGCCAGATGCTGTATTACTCCCACTAATTGGCCTTTTCTAATAGGTTTTGGTAAGAAGGTAGGAGATGTTAATGGTGGTGGAATAAATTGGAAAAGGATATCAATAATGTTTGTACAACATGAAGAGTGTAATCAAAGGCACTTAATTGGATATGTAGAAGTTATTGAATTGGAGAATGTTGTTACATATATTTTTGCCATAATTTAAAAAATGATTACACTAATAACAATGAGTACAAGGAAGAAGAAAATGTTCTAAAATTCATTGTGGTGATGATTGTACAACTCTTCTGATATTATTGAATTATCGAATTGTATGACATGTGGATGAAGTGCCAATAAAACTTTTTTTAAAAAAAGGAAAATAGGAGAAATACATTAATTAGATTATGTCATTCACAGTCAACAGTGAGTGACTATTAACAGAGTTAATTGTGATTACCATTCTTCTGGGAATAAAATCAGCCATCTGAGAAACACGAGGGATCTCACTACCAGCCACGGTAGAATCAGGAATGAAGCATGTGTTTTAGACCGTGAGATCCCAATGCATTGAATCTCCTTGATCAAGAGAGCTATGACCGTCCGTAGAAGAATGGCAGAGGAGCATTAGCAGAACCAGGAGACACAGTATGAAACAGAAGAGCAGCGTTCCCAGCCCACAGAACAAGTAAAGCTGAGTGCCTTGGGCTTGGATCAAGGCGCCGGTTTGTGTAGTAGGGTTCTTAACTGGGGGAATTGGTTTTGCTGGCCCACAAAATGGAGTCTGAGAGCCTTCATTCAGGCTGAGGGTTAGAGACGAGTGGCATACCCATTGGGCCTTTATTGGCAGCTGTAAAAGATCTCTGTGACCTTGCCCAAGCAGAGCAGAGGCTGAGTGCCAGAGAGATGCCTGCCTGCAGACATGGCAGAGAAAAAAACTGTCCTGACTGAATATTTATATCCTGAGTATTTCTCACCTGTTAAACTTTCGGATTATGAGCAGAGTCTGAGTTCTGTGTGATCTAGTTGAAAAGTAGAGAGTGCTATTGGAGACAGAGCAGGTCTCAAATCTATCCAAGCCTCAGTAGGAGACCAAGGATAAATGTCACCTGAAAGGACCCTACTTTGTAAGTCCCCAGCTACTACTGCTCTCTATTCATCAAAGGCCCCTTATTTTGACCCTGTGGAGGAACTTGAATGTTGATGTTAGGTGCCACTGAGTCTGTTTCAACTCATAGCAACCCTGTGTCCAGCACAATGAAAACCACCCAGGCCTGTGCTATTGGCCAACTGTTATGTTTGAGACCATTGTTGCAGCCAGATGTGTCACTCCTTCACTTTTAAGTGTCTTCCTCTTTGATCCTGCCCTTGCACTCTACCCAGCATAATATGCTTGTTCTTTTCCAGGGACTGGTCTCTCCAAAGTAGGAGACACAATTTATCCACATTCGCTTCTAAGGAGCATCCTGGCTGTACCTCTTCCATGACAGATGTTTGTTCTTTTGGCAATCCATAGTACTTTCAGCATAATTCAAATACATCGATTGTTCTCCAGTCTTCTTTATTCAATGTCCAACTTTCACATTAAGTGTTTGAAAATAATATGGCTGTGTCAGAGAGTGGTATTGGAGACAGAGCATGTCATATTACACTTTTCCTGATTTTAAACTGCCTGGTATTCTCTTGTTTTTTTCACTCCACTGCCTCTTGGTCCATGTACACGTTCTTCATGAGCACAATGAAGTGTTCTGGAATTCCCATTCTTCTCAAGGCTGTCCACAGTTTGTTATGATCCACACAGTAGAAAGCCTTCACATAATCAATAAAACACAAGGAAACATTACTCTGGTATTCTGGGCTTTCAGCCAATATCGATCTGACATCCACAATGATATCCCTGGTTTTGTATCTTCTTCTGAATCCAGTCTGCACCTCTGGCAATTCCTTGTCAATGTTCTGCTGTAACCATTGTTGCCTAATCTTCAGAAAAATTTTATTTGTAATATCAATAATATTGTTCTATAATTTGTGCATTCTGTTAGGTCTCCTTTCTCTGGGATGGGTACAAAGATAGATCTCTTCCAGTTAGTTATTGGAATAGCTGTCTTCCAAATTTCCTAGCACAGATGAGTCAGTGCTTCATCAACTCGTTGAAACATTTTCATTGGTATCATTTCAGTACATCTTGGACTTCTTCTTCCACAAATACCATTGGTTACATTATGTTACCTCTTGAAATGCTGGAATGTCAACTACTTCTTTTTGGTTCAGTGACTATGTATTTCTTCCATCTTCTTTGTATGCTTCTGCACCATTCAGTATTTTGCCCGTGGAATCTTTCACTGTCGCAAGCTCAGGCATGAAATTTTTCTTTGTTTACTTTAGTTTAAGATTTGCTGAGCATGTTCTTCCTTTTTTGTTTTCTAACTCTAGGTCTTTGCACATTTCATTATGATACTTCATGTTCTAGAGCTTACTTTTGAAATTTTTTTGTTCAGCTCATTTATTTCATCATTATTAGCATTTGCCTTAGCAACTCTATGATTAAGAGCAAGTTTCAGAAATTCTTTCGACATCTACTTGTATCTTTTCTTTGATTCCTATCTTTTTAATGACCTTTTGCTTTCTTCATGAATGATGTTTTTTTTGGGGGGGGTTAAATAATCATTTTATTAGGGGCTCATACAACTCATCACGATCTGTACATACGTCATCTGTGTCCAGCACTTTAGTACATATGTTGAC
>NW_022109491.1:47030876-47033600 GCF_000313985.2 Echinops telfairi | reverse complement strand
CAAGCACCATCCGCTTTCTTCACCACATTTTCTTGTGCACCCATTGTCTTCAGCGATAATGTCAGGTAGGTGAGCATCTCAGACTGCCTAATTGTTAGAATTATGTTTTTGATATCATCCCACAGCTCATTAGCTCTTCTGTCATTAATGTTCAGTGTGTCAAATCTGTTCTTGAAATTCAGGTGGGATAAACTCAGGGTCATATTTTGACTATCACTGACTTTAAATTTTTCTTCAGCTTCAACCTGCACTTAAATATGATCAATTGATGGGCTTCCACAGTTGGCCTCTGGGTTTATTTTAGCGGCTGACATTAGCTTCTCCATTGTCTCTTCCCCCAGATATAGTTGCTTTGATTTCTGTCTGTTTTATCTGGAGAAGTTCACATTTGCAATTGTCTTCTCTGTTGGTAATCATTGGTCTTATGAAATTTTATGATGCAGTCTCAGCTTCCTTTCTATCACTAAGACCATATTTTCTAACTACTGCTCTTCCTCTTTGTTTCCAACCTTTGCATTTCAGTCACCTATAATTACCAATGCATCTTGAGTGCATATTTGATTAATTTCAGACAGAAGATTTGGGTAGACTTCTTCATCAGTAGCTTTTGTGGTGGGTGCCTAAATGAGAATCATAGTTGTATTGATTGGATTTCCTTGAACGTGGATAGGTATCATCCTATCACAACAACATTGTACTTCATGACTGATTTTTCAATGTCCTTTTTGACAATGAATGCCATGCTATTCCTCTTGATGGTGTTTATCTAAGCCTAGTAAATCATATGTGGGTTTTATTATTATTATTATTATTATTCTAGATGGCCAATACCAGTCCATTTCAGCTCTCTGATGCTTAGAATATTGATCTTCATGCCTTCCATTTTATTTTTTATGACTTACAACTTTCCTAGCTTCATATCTTGCACATTACAAGTTCCCATCATTAGTAGATTTTCACAGTAACAAGTAGGAGGTATTTGAAACCACGAGTCTAGAAATCCTTGAGTATTGAGCATATAGCAAGAGTAGAAGATGGAGGACTGGGCTCATAAACATGATATTTAGAGCCTATGGAAATGGCAAGGTCTAGCAAGGAGACTGTGAAGTCTCCTCGGGAACTAAGAAAAATGCTCCATGGACCAAATGATGAACTCTTCCTAGGTGCCAATAAACAACCCACTGCATTGCTTGGGGCTACAAGATTAATTGATTGCAGGATGGAAGATGACCACTGGGATGTGCTTTATGGAGGCCATGTCACAAAATTCCATTTACACACTACCTAGTTTGGGCAAATCTTAACATTTTTGTGATTGTAGTTTCAAATTACTGAATTAAAAAATGAAGTCAGGCATGCATTATCTAATGATTCCATCCCTGATGTCATTGCTTCATTCTGAGATGTCTTCACTCTTTCTTAGACTATATAGGACTTAGCTAACTGCCTTATTCCTGACTCCTCTGATAATGTACATTCATACCACACTCCCAACAGGGCTCAGCTTATGACTGTATCACTCAGAGATGAGGGCAAGTGTCATAACACTTGTGGGTCCCTTCCTGCCTACCCAGGCAGTATTTCTTGTTGTTTGCCCAACTGCCTCTTCATCTCGATACAAGTTCTACATGAGCACAATAAAGTGTTGTGGAATTCCCATTCTTCTCAAGGTTATACATAAGTTATAGTGATTACACAGTCTGAATTACTTGGTGTAGTCAATAAAGCACAAGTAAGCATCTTTCTGGTATTCTCTGCTTTCAGCCATGAACCACCAGACATCAGCAATGATATCCCTTGTTCCACGTCTTCTTCTAAATCTGGCCTGAACCTCTTGTAGCTCCCTGTCAATGTATTGCTGCAATGGTTGTTGAATGATTTTCAGCAAATTTTTACTTGCATGTGATAAAAATGATATTGTTTTGTAATTTGTTCATTCTCCTAATACATTTCATTGAATTGTATTTATCTATTTATTTGCTTTGACTCCCCAACCTAGTTACCAACCTATTATCTGTCTGTAGATATTTCATATCTCAAGTGCTTAAAAATTTAGACCTAATATAGACCCTAATATAGAGTTACATGACCTAAGTACAATGCGGGAACTATCTATCACTTATGAGCTATATAACCTTTAAACGTTAATGAACTTTTCTGAGCCTTAAATTTCTCACCTATAAAATGGAAATGGCAATAGTATATCTCACAGGTTGTTTGTTGAGAAGATTCAACACAGAAATGCATATACAAACTTATAACAGTATCTGTCATAGAGTGAGAACTCTGTAGTGTTAGCTGCCATCATTATACTTATTGGCTAATAGTAGATAAGTAGATGGACAGATGGATGGGTGGATGAGTAATGAATGGCATGATTTTTAATATAAGTGCCTGTCACCATTCTTGATTAATCACAGCTATGTGTAAGTGTTGGCTGGGTTAAACTGAAATCTAGTGAAATGCCTCCTCTGAAAATATACCTAATTCCAGTAAGAAGCTTAATAGCTTTTAGGGTGATACATAAGTTTGATTGACATATTCTCTTTTTTATGATGGTTTTATATATATATATATATATATATACACACACACACACACACACACATATACATATAAATATACATATTTATATATATAAATCCTTTACTATATTAAGGAATTTTCCTCTTATTTCAATTTTGTTGAATGTTTTTGAGGATTGGGTACTAGAGTTGATCAAAT
>NW_022109491.1:47011898-47030776 GCF_000313985.2 Echinops telfairi | reverse complement strand
AAAACTAAACTCACTGCTATTGAGTCAATGCTGGCTCACAGAAACCCAAAAGGTGAACAGTTGGAAACCAACCACCAGCTGCTGAGAGGGAGAAAGAGGTGGCTTTCTACTCTTTCTACTCCTGTAAAGAGTTAGTTTTGGAAACCCACAGAAGCAGTTCTCCTCTGTCTTATAATAGGACCACTATGAGTGTGTATATTTGTGTGTGTGTGTGTGTTAACCTTAATGTATGCTGTTGAGAGTGCAGTGGGTACAAGTTAAAGAATTTTTATAATGGAATTGGAGCTAACAATCAACAACCTCAAGGTTTTGTAAAAAAAAGTATTCTTTTACTTACACCATGGCTTAAATTTTTATTATTTAGACAGAAAAATAATGTCTTTTAACTAATAAGCTCCCCCCGCCCTTGTCCTTTTCCTTGTAGTTTACCCTTTCTCAATAATTTGTTCCTATTTAGTACATTGGAAATGAGTGTCTGTTGCCTTGAGAGTGTCACAGCGGAACATTTTTATATATTCTTTTTTCCCTTGCTTGAAACATTGTAAATTGGGTGAGGGATTGCATTTCATTTTGTATTCAACAATTTGAACTATAAATATTTCACCTCTCCACCCACCGCCTCAAAGAACTCTCACCTTCCATCTCCTCCTTGATTACTTCGGTCTTGACTTTCTCTTCCCTTTTGGCCTCTTGCCCTTGCTAGTCCTCAGAGTTTGTTCCCTTTTGTCTAAATCTCCCTCTCTCGTTTTTTAGATATAATTTTTCACTTATAATAGTGGTCTCATATAATATTTGTCCTTTTTTGATTGAGTAATTTCACACAGTATGATGTTCTCCAGATCCACCCATCTCATCAGATGCTTTATGGTTTTATTGTTTTTTGTTTTTTTTAATCATTTTATTGGGGCTCATACAACTCTTATCACAATCCATATATACATCAATTGTGTAAAGCACACTTATACATTTGTTGCCCTCATCATTATCAAAACTCGCTTTCCGCTTGGGTTCCTGGAATCAGCTCCTCATTTTCCTTTTTCCCCTCTCCCTCCCTCCCCGTTTCCCAGTCCCTCATGAACCCTTAATAATTTATAAATTATTATTTTATCTTATCTTAAACTGCCCGGCATCTCCCTTCACCCACCCTTCTGTTGCCCATCCCCCAAAGAGGAGGTTATATGTAGATCCTTGTGATTGATTCCCCCTTTCTACACCCACTTCCCTCCCGGTATCGCCACTCTCACCGCTAGTCCTGAGGGATTCATCTGTCCTAGATTCCCTGTGTTTCCAGTTCCCATCTGTACCGCTGTGCATCCTCTGGTCTAACCAGGTTTGCAAGGTAGAATTAGGATCATGATAGTTGTGGGGAGGAAGCATTTAAGAACTAGAGGAAGGTTGTGCGTTTCATTATTGCTACACTGCACCCTGAGTGACTAATCTCCTCCCCACTACCCCTCTGCAAGGGCTGTTCAGTTGTCCTCATCACACGCTCCCCTCATTCATGATGATATGATTTTTTTTACCCCCTGCCTTTGGTGCTTGAAACCTGGTCCCCTCGGCCATTCATGATCACACATGTTGGAGTGCTGCTTCCATGTGGGCTTTGTTGCTTCTGGGCTAGATGGCCGCTTATTTACTTTCAAGCCTTTAAGACCCCAGACGCTATATCTATCGATAGCCGGGAACCATCACCAAAAAAAAGTATTTATTTTTAAAAAACAATCATGACTGGGTCATCTGCCTTGTGATTAAATCAATCTAGAGACCAGTTTTCACAATGCTTGTTTATATCCAGCTGTTTTGATATCTTCCAATAATTTAGGCAAGTCTCCCTTAAATATTCACCCAGGAGAAAATAACCACACACATTTGCCCCTTATCTAAAGATTTTTAATTTCTAAGTGTTTCACTTTACTTGTATAGGCTCCTCATGTGGAAGCCCTCACCATTCTCGGTTCACTTGTTTGCTTTCCAAACACCTACCAAAAGATCCCACTTCTGCAGTCAGTGCCAGAAGTTAATGAAGTTGTCAGAGGAACCGACGATATCAAGGTAACAATCCACTATGCTGAATCTCAAGTTTATCGTTTTAAAATTATAATTGTACGATTATCATTTCCATTATCATGTCTTGATCTCCTTATCCCTGAAGTTTTGCTATCTACCTAAAATTTTGAGTAGTTGATTTTAGGAGGTAGAAATGTATTAGTTCACAATCTATTGCAGTTACAACTGATAATTACTTTCTTCAAATGGTCTTTATAAGATCTTTTTACCATTTCTATGGGTTATAATTATATAATGAGTAACCCTCAATATTAGTTTGATTGACTTAATTATGCTAATTTAGAAAAATCTGTGAATTTAAAAATGATTGACATGATTGTTCAATCTATTGTTGACTTGATTATATGCCATTAATAATATGAAATTACAAATTATTTCTTGCTGAATAAAAAAGTAAACATTTTTTTCTACTTAATTAACTTTGAGGCAAAGAAGAAAAGCTTTTAAGCCCAGAATTACCTACCTATCAAAAATGTATGATTTTAATATGTAATATGATATTTCCAATTAAAATCTAAAGGAACTGAGATTATTCTACCTAGAAATCTCATTTGCTTTGCTAGATTTTCATTGTAAACCCTGAGTACTCTACTCTGGAATTATGCTCAGTTGTCCAGAGAAGCTCTTGCTTAGACTTCCATCACACTGTCCTGTCCCTACCACTTCCTATGAACTTCCCTAGATAGCCTTTGAGTACCATGATCAGTCAAGAGCTCCGGACCTACCTGGACCATTAGCAGAATGAATAAAGAACCAACTCTTAAAACTAAGTTTTTATTTGACTTAATTTGTGTTTCAGCATTACCTCATAAATATTTTACTGAAGAATGCTATGGAGGAGCCAAATGAATGTGCAAGGTAAATGTTGAACAGAAGGTCAATTATTTTATAATTTTAAGATTCACATTTATGTGTAAACACTTAAAAAAACACACTTCCCTTTTATCCTGATACATACTAAACAAATGTAATATAAATCACATCAGAAAAATTTCATTACTTGATTATTTAAAATGGCAACATTGCTAAATGGAAAGAGTAAGGTAAATAAAATTATATAGAGTGTTGTTATCATCTGTGTATAAAAGGAAGGAAGATAATAGGTATATGTAGCTGTGTTCCCTGATATTTCCTAAGAAGAAACAAATGGTCAATATCCAAGAGAAATGTTTACCTATAGGATAGTAGTTCTCAACTAGAGGTGATTTTGCCCCCCAAGTGACCTTTGGCAATATGCAGAAACATTTTTGTTTACTCTGGAAGGCACCTGAGGTTGCTAGCAGTCTGCAAGCAAGGTATGAGTTTTGTGGACCACATACAGGATGAAAAGGTTGTACCTTCAAGGGGGATCCTAAAATTGGGAATACCAATGGAAGAAATACCAGTCTCTGCTCTTCAACCCCCAACCCTACAAAGCCAACAGAAGCCCAAATCCACCTGCCTCCTGGGAATGCTCTGCTCTGTCTATAGACTCATCTCAAGATAGTTCAACTTTCTTTACTGTCATGTTAACTCATTAATGACTTTAAAGATGTAGGGTTTTGTTTGGTGTTTGTTTAACTTCATGAATGGCTTGGTCTAAATTACCTAGTTTGACATTACCAGAAGCTGTAAATTGATAATCCATGTTCTAATATTAAGCTAACCTTGCATTTTGGGTTAAACTTAAATTGATTTATGTAGTGCTAGAACCAATTTGGCTAGTATTTTGTTTAGGAAAATTTTTACAACCTATCCTTAGGAGCCCTGGTAGCACTGCGGGTTGAGCATTGGGCTGATGACCATGAGGTCTGCCATGTAAATTCCCTAGCTCCTCTCTGGGGGAAAGATGAGGAGTCCTTCCACAAAGATTTAATCTCAGAAATCCAAAGAGGCAGTTTTATAATTTTCTATTATTTCTCTATGAGTCAAAATTGACTTGATGGCAGTTTGTTTTTTTTTTAATCCTGTTTGTGTGAGATTTGGTCTTTTGCTTTTTTTATGTTTAGCCTGTTGTATTGTTTTTTTCTTATTATAGTGTATACCTAGTGTATTAATAATTCTAAACTTTTCTTCTATACAGCTACAGGTTTCCCTTCATATCCAAAAGTAAAGCATTCATATGAAACTTTTCTTAAAATAAAATTTTTGTAAAGCAAAGAAGCCATCACCACTAATTTTGAAAATTTCCAGACCTCTAAAATATACTACCAAATTATACATAAAACTTAAAATACCATGAACATAGAGCGTTCATATATATAGTTCAGCACTACAATACCTTCATGCTGAAATGCTGAGTGTAAGTCACAAGAAAGGAAGGTGCATGACAACGTTGTTCTTGCTACTTGGAGTGCTTGCTGCCTCTCTACTGTTTGCAGCAAAACAAACACTGAACATCATTTTCACTTTTCACCAAGTGTTTTAAAAGTAAATTTTTGTTTTTCAGATTTCTTTTGGTTAGTGAGCAACTAAGGAAAGTTAGGCTAACCACAAGGTCATCAGTTCAAACCCACCAGCTGCTCTGCAAAAGAAAGATAAGGCTGTCTGCTGCCATACAAATGGAACTGCCTCCGAAACCCTGTATGCGGATGCTCCTCCCAAAATGAATAAAGCTCCGCTGGGCACAGCTTTCATAGTACGCGTTTTTCCTGCTCGGCGAACATCAAGCAACTTGCTCTGAGTTAATGCCCCCAGTGGTGTCACCTGGGAAGGTTCTGTCTGGTCACTGAATTTTTTGTAAAAGCAGTTTCACTTGAATCTTAATTTTTGTGATGGCTGATTTAAGAAAACAGTGTGCTGCTGTGAATTTTTGTTTCCTACTCAGGAAAAATGTCACAGAAACTTTTGTGGCGTTAAACATAACTTATAAGATCAGCACTATGGGAAAAACTCAAGTGTACAAGTGGTTTTCTGGTTTCAATAATGGTGAAATGTCAATTAATGAAAAACCTCATTCTGGATGTCTGTCAATCCTAAATGGACTAAAATGCCAACTCATAGTGCATTTGGAGTTTGTTGCACCAGGTCAGACTTTTAATTAAGCTTTCTGTTTAGTGCAGCTATTCTCAACCTGTGGGTCGCAGCCCCTTTGAGGGTCAAACAACCCTTTTACAGGGGTCACCTAATACATCCTGCATATCAGATATTTACATTATGATTCATAACACTAGCAAACTTACATTTATGAAGTAGCAACAAAAATAATTTTATGGTTGGGGGTCACCACAACATGAGGAACTGTATGAAAGGGTGGCAGCATTAGGAAAGTTGAGAACCACTGATTTAGAGGTTCTGAAAAGATTGCATAACAGTGTGCGACAAAAAAGGCCTGATTTCTGGCAGTCGGGGGGACTGGTTTTGCCACCGTGACAATGCACCTGCTCACACAGCCATCTCAATGTGCTAGTTTTTGACAAAAACAACATGCCTCTCTTGCCCCATACATCTTACTCACCTGACCTCACTCCATGTGACTTCTTTTTGCTTCTGTGAATGAAGAGGGACATGAAAGGACAGCAATTTGACGATGTAGAAGAGGTAAAGAAAAAAATGAGGGAGGTGCTGTGAACTATCCGAACAGAGGAGTTTAAAAAATGGTTCCAAGAATGGAATCGCAGATTTGACAAATGTATTAAGTGTAATGGGGAGTGGAGAGTACTTTAAAGGTGATAAGGTTGTTTTGTAAAAAAAAAAAATTAAATACATAGTTTTGAAAAAATAATACAGTTTTGGGGGGGTACGCCTCATAGGATCAAGTCAAAATCTACTTGATGATACTAGATTAATGTAGATCTTTGTAAAGGTGAAATGGCATAAAATGAACTTTCTGAAAAGTAAGGATACCTGTATATGTTTATTTTCAGATTCCACAGATTGTGATACGTAATATTTTTATCATTTCATGCTAAAATTTTCTAATTTCCATTTTTATTTAGTGATATGCACACATATGGATGCAGAAAGTAAAATAATCATTGTAAAAATAAGCATGACTGTTAAGTGGTGGAAAAAATATATCGATAAGTCTGAAAGTGCTGCTTTTAGAATTCCAATTTATATATGCTTGGGTTTATTTAAAAAAAAACATGTTTAAGCACATTTCTGCAATCAAGGGATGCCTGCAGACAAGTTTTCTAAATCCTCTTTCCTTAGTCTCATTAGAATTCCTTTTTAAAAAAGGGATACTTTTTGTGCCATGAATTTAAGTGATTTAAATTCAAGTTAATATCTTCCAAAATCGTTGATTTGCAACAAGTTTATGGGAATGATGTTCCACATAAACAACAGTTTTTAGTTGCATCAAATTATCTGGGCTGCAATCCAAAAGGTCCGCAGTTCAAAACCACCAGCCATTCCACAGGAGAAAGACTGGGCTTTCTAAACCTATGAAGCAGTTCTTTGCCCTATAGGGTTGCTGTGAGTTAGAATGGACTGGATGGCAGTGAGTTAGTTAGTATTTAGTTAGTTAGTTAGTTAGTTAGTTAGTTAGTTAGTTAGTTAGTTAGTACAATGAGTAAAGAAAAGCAGTTCTAAACTCAAAAGCATCAGTGTTTTCTGATTAATGTTTTTAATTCTTCCTCAAAAATGCTTTAGAAAATAAAATGTAACCGAATGTTTCAATGAAAATAAGTGATAAATATTTTAAAAACTAAAAAAAAAAAAAGGTTTAAAAAGATTAAGTAATAACTAATGTTAAGGTTTCTATTTGTCCTCAAAATTGACATTATAAAGGTACCTTTCCTTTTTCTCAAGACATTTTTATGGATATAAGTATAAGGTTTGCTATATTGTATAAAAACAAGTATTTTCTCATTAAAAAAAACATCTTAAGTTTAATGATAGTTTTCCTCTTTCTAAAAAGATGCATTGCCATTTGCTCTCTCGGGGTCTGGATTTGTGAAGAACTTGCACAGTGTACAAGGCATCCCCAGGTGAAAGAGGCCATCAATGTGATAGGCGTAACTCTGAAGGTATTGCCAATTTGTGTTGCTTATTTAACATTAAGGTATCTCCTAGATATAGAAATCAATTTTAGCTTCCATTAGTGCTATCTTTGTTTTCCCCTATATTACAGAGAGGTTGTCATTCAAATTTCTTTTTTTCTAAATGTCATGTGGAATGTGCTATGAGGTTCTCAGGAGAGACCATAGGAGTTAGCTTCCTCACCAAGAACGTGGGCATTTCCAGACCAATCTTTGGTGCCTGGTACCCTGGTCCCTCTGGGTATCTCTCATGACTAGCTAACTCCGGGGCAAGGAAGAAACGTATTACCTGTCTGATAGAGTCACAAGAAAATATGCTTTCATGCCCTGGCCTTCACAGCAAGACCAGAGAAGGCCTCAGTGATTTCCAGTCAGCGTTCTTTAAGGCTCACCATCTGAAGACTAAACCTGGAGCATTTCTAGGACCTCCTTTCTTCCACTGTTTATGCGAAGAGCAGTTATTTTGGGAACACTTCATATGGAATTATGTTAATGATAAGCTCTCTAAATACTGTTGTCAGACTTCACCATAACTCGGGAAGGTAGATGTTACAATTCCTATTTTTATGCCTAGTGAAACAGGCCCAGAGAAATCAAATCACTTACCTAAGGCCAAGCAGGAAAATCAGATCTTATAAACACACCTGAGCTTTTTACCTGGATTGATAGATAGACTGCCAGCCCTTTCCTGGGCCCTGCTTAGAAGTAGTCATGACAATTAACATTGCTGTTCTTCTAATTCTAGAACAAGAGAAGCACTGTGTTGGGTGAGTTTGAGGTAGTTTAGACTCACAGCATACCTGTGTACAACAGAGCAAAACAAGACTCCGTCCTGTGCACCCTCACCATTGTTCTGTCAGAGGCCAGTGTTGCAACCACAATAGCAGTCCACCTTGTTGGCAAGTGTTCTTCCTCTTCACTGACCTACCTCATCAAACAGGATGTCCTTTTCCAGGGACTAGTCTGTCCTGAGAACACGAGGTGAAACCTGTCCATCCTCGTTGCTAAGGAACATTCTCGCGTATATCTTCCTAGACTGATTTGTTGGTTTTTATGGCAGTCCCCAGTACTTTCAATATTCGGTGCCAACCCCATATTCTAATATATCCGTTTTTGGTTTTTTTTTTGGTCTTCACTATTCATCGTCTTGTTTTCATGTGCTCTTGAGGCTATTAAAAGTGCCAGTCACACCTTAGTCCTCAAAGTGACATCCTTGCTCTTCAACACTTAAAAGTCTACTGGAGTAGAATTGCCCAGTGTGGTGTGTCGTCTGATTTACTAATTGATGTTTCCATAGTATTAATTGTGAATCCAAAAATAACTAAGCCCTTGGCAACTTCGGTCTTTTCACCATTTATATTTGTCCAGTTGTGAGGATGCTGGTCTTGTTTACTTTGAGTTGTAATCCATACTGAAGACTACAGTTATTGATCTTCATCAACAAATGCTTTAAATCTTTTTTTTTAGCAAGCAAGGTTATTGCATCTACAGGTTGCTGTTAACCCTTCCTCTAATCCTGATGTGTTATATTTTTCTTAATATAGCCCAGCTTCTTGGATTATTTGCTTAGTATACAGATTGAATAAGTATGATGAAAGGATACAACTGTGATGTATGCATTTCCTGATTTTAAACCACTCAGTATTCCCTTGTTCTACAAAAACAATTGCCTCTTGAACCATGTATAGGTTCTATATGAGCACAATGATGTGTTCTGGTATTCTCATTCTTTTCAATGGTAGATTCAGGAGGGTATCGTTTGTTATGATCAACCCAGTTTAATGCCTTTGCATAGTCAGTAAAACACAACTAAATGTCTTTGTGGTATTCTCTGCTTTCAGCCAAAATGCATCTGACATCAGCAATGATATCCCTCTTGTCTTCTTCTGACTCTAGTACCAATTCCTGTCAGCTCCCTTCAGTATTCTATCAATGTACTGCAATTGTTTTTCAAAACAAAATATTTCTTGCACATGACAGTAATGATATTGTTCCATAATTTCTACACTGTGTTGGATCACCTTTCTTTGTAATGGGCACAAATATGGGTCTCTTCTAGTAAGTTGGCGAGGTAACTGTCTACCAAATATCTTGGCACAGACGAGTGAGTACTTCCAGTGCTTCATCAGTTTGTTGAAACATTTAAATTGGTATTATCAATTAATGGAGATTTGTCTGCACTAATGCCTTCAGTGCAGCTAGGACTTCTTTGTTCAGTGCCATTGATTGGAGAGCATATGGTACCTCTTGAAATAGATGAATGTTGAATTTTTGGTACAATGATTTTGTATATTCTTTTGCTTTTTTGATGCTTTCTAATATTAATATTTTGCCCATAGAATCATTCAGTATCGCAATTCAAGGTTTGAGTTTTGGGGATTTTTTGCTTCACTTCTTTCTGCTGGAGATATGCTGAGGGGTTCCATCGTGTAATGGTTAGCACTCTGGACTCTGAGATATGCTGAGGGTGTCCCTCTTTTTAGCTTCTAATTCCAGTCTTTGCACAGTTCATTATACTACTTTACTTTGTCTTCCAAACTGCCCGTTGAAATTTTCTGTTCATCTGTTTTATTTCTTCCATTTATTTAACTACTTCATGTTCAAGACTAAGTTTAAGAGTTTCTTCTGGTATCTTTTCCTTTTCCCCTCCATTTCTAATAACAATTTGTTTCCTTCATGTTCTTGATGTCATCCTATATGACAACAGGTCTTCTGTCATTAGTGTTTATGGCATCAAATTTGCTCTTGAGATGTTCTTCAAATTCAGATGGTATATAATCAAGGTCATATTTTGTTCTTACAGACTTATTTTAATTTTATTCAGTTTCCACCTGAACTTGAAAATGCACAGTCAATGGTCTGTTCCACAGTCAGACCCTTCCTTGCCTAATTTTGACTGCTGTTAATGAGCTTCTCCATCATCTCCTTCCACAGATGTAGTCAACTTGATTCTGTCTATTTCACAAGCAAGTTCATGTGTATAGTTACTGTTTATATTGCTGAGAAAAGATATTTTCTATGAAGAAGTTAGTGATCGTGTATTTTTTTTATTAATTGGCAGTAATACATGTATCAAATCATTCCATAGTTCAATCATATCTACTGTGATCATCCGCTTCATTTCTGTCAAAAAAGCTGTATCTTCCAACTAGTATTCCTCTTTGTTTTAATTTTCTATATTCCATTTGCTAATAAATATCACTGCATCTTGATATCCTGTTTGATCAATTCAGATTGAAGACTTTGGTAGGATTTGTCAATTTTTTTATCACTAGGATTGGAAATTCTTGCATAGTTGTGTTAACTGGACTTCCTTTTGTATATAGAAACTACCCTAACCCAGACAGGGTTTTATTTGAAGATAAATTCTGAAAAAAATGTTTGGTGATGAAAGCGATATCATAGGTCTTGAATTTGGCATTATTGATATAATAAACAATAGGATTATCTGATTTTAAATGGCCAATAGCCATCAATTTCAGCTCACTAATGGCTAAGGTATCTATTTTTATATCTCCACTTCATTTTTGATGACTTCCAGTTTTCCTAGATTGATACTTCAGACACTCCAGATCCTGATTGTTAATGGATACTGTTCAGCAGTTTCTTCTCATTTTGAATCATACTCCATCAGAAATGAAGGTCTCAATAACTTTATCTACATCAATATGAGAGGCTCATCTTATGGTACTATGTCTGACATTGTTCCTCTGGTATTCATTAAGTTTTCAGTGACTAATTCCTTTAAAGTGGACAGCCTATTTCTTCTTTGTCATCTTTTTTTAATCTGAAAGCCCTATTGAGCCCCTGTTATCCTTGTTGACCCTGTTGGTGTTTGAGATACCAGTAACAAAGCTTCCAGCATTTCAAGAACAAACATGCCATTATAGTATGGCAAACCAACAAGAGTCCTTAATATTATTATGGAAATATATGGAAGAGAATAAAAATGGAGAGCAGGATGAGAGAGAATTCCTTTGGATGGATACAATATCCTCATAGAGGAAATGGTCTAAAAGATGTAGTGGTATCATCCACATTCAACCTGAGAAAAGAATGTCCCAGGCACAACTGAGAGCAGGTACCAGGTGCAGACACTTTGCGGCATAAATAAAAGTGTCTGAGCAGTGGAACAAGGTCAGCAGGAATCATGTCTCCCACAGTCTGGATGGCCAGAGTGAGACTAAAAGAGTCCCTTCGTGCAGATATTCTCACCATGGGTTTACATAGTTTTAATTTTCAAATGATTAGATAACAGCTACTTATTTCTAGATTGTTATGTGGATGAACAACAAAAAGCAAGTACAGAATGATCTTGTATAAACTCTGGTAATAGGACATAATTATTCATCAGTTTAATACAAAGCAAACATAAAATGCTATATATTTTTTTCCTAAAGAATAACTTATTTAGTTACGATGTTTGGTTTTGGGTTTTGTATCCTTTATAGTTTCCTAACAAAACCGTGGCTCAAGTAGCTTGTGATGTTCTTCAGTTGCTGGTTTCCTACTGGGAAAAGCTTCAGATGTTTGAAACATTTCTGCCTAGGAAAATTGCAGAAGTAAGTACCTTCTAAGTTTTATTCCCTATAATATTAAAACATAAGCATTTCCTTTTATTATATTTGAAAATTAATTATAGACACTCAAATGACTGTTACAGATCATACTACAAAATTTCTGTTAGAATAAATTCTTTTAAAATTAAATTGAATGGTTCTTTTCTGTTGTGATATCAGGCATTACAGAAAGAAGTCCCCAGTTTTCCAGGGCAGAGCCATATACTTGGAGAATTTGAAAATCAGGCACAACCACAACAAAGAACCTTTTTGTAAACAGAGCTTCATTCATGAATAGCAGTTTGATTGGTTCCAAAAAGGAATAGACAGCTATTTACTATCTCTTTCTTGGCAAGGGTGGGTTGTCTAAGAACAGGAGTTTCCCCGCAGCTGAAGCCCTGTACCACATTCTCTGCTATAATTTGGAATACCCTCCTGTAATGACATGACTAATAGAATAACTTCCCTGGGGGTGGGGAGCAGGGGGCAGTGACTGGTAGAGGAGAGGTATGGAAAGAGCAAGTAGAATCATCTCAAAAGTTAAGGCTCTGGAGGCTGGTTACATTTATAGGGGCTTTGTCCTCACCTGGCTTCATAAATGTCAAGTGGTAAGCCACATCCATCTCTGGAAGCTTTTATAGCTGCAGTTTTTAAACCTTGCCCTATTGTTTACACATCCAGTGGTAACTTTTTGAGTAAATTTGACTTGTCCCCAGGTGGTTTTTCAGGGAGAGAGAAGAAGCAATATTGATTTTATTTTTCCATCTCTCTCAACCCTAGACAAATTTCACTGGTAAGATCACTTTGTTATCTCAAGGATACATGACCTTGAGTGGCCTAGAGTGAAATGGGTTTTGGGGCATAGGACTATAAAATGCTACCGAATATGAAGTTGAGTTTTAGGGCAACCAAATAATCTGTCATCTAAACAAGGATGCTTTTGATGATGAAAAAGTGCTATTCTACCAAGACAGCAGGTGGAGACATGGAGTAACATAAGCAAAATAAATGGGAGCATTTTCAGTGCAAAAGGTGAGAAGGTTGAGGGTGGAAATTGGATGAATGCACAGAGAAGTGTTAGTTCCTTCCTCTGGGTCCTCTAACAGTAGAGAACATAGTCCGTAATCCTCATAATTTCTGGATAATACATTGGTCTTTATATTATCTGTTGAGTGTACCCTGATCTTTAATAGCTCTTTGCTTTGATCACCTTCTCATGCATTGGCATTAAACAGGGTTTAGTTGCAAGGCCATCTTGGAACTCCAAAACTATTACTATGAATTGTTTGACTAGGGCTTTATTTTTTTTTTTTATGCAGATCCTTGTGGCCACAATTGCTTTTCTTTTGCCAAGTGCAGAATACTCCTCATCAGAAACAGATAAGAAGGTAGGTAACATATTAGCTATTTTTTAAAATATAAGAATAATAAAAATATGAGATATAGTAAAATTGAAAAGACTGCTCTATACAGTAATTACTTTTTCTTCCAGTTTATTGTTTCTCTACTCCTTTGCCTCTTGGACTGGTGCATGGCATTGCCAGTGCCAGCCCTTCTTCACCCGGTGTCAACAGCACTCCTGGATGAGCAGCACTCGACTAGAGCTCCCTTGTTGGATTACATCTACAGGGTAAGTGCTCATTTCTCCTCAAGGGTGATGTAGACCCAAATTTCATAAGATTATTATATGTTTGATGTACTTATTGAGATGTTCTCTGAAAAGGATCTTTATAGGTTAAATATTTCACAAGATAAATATAGTAGAATTAAAAGTATTAAAAACAGAAGATATATGTAGAGAGAGAGAGATGCAGTGGTTACCTGATTAAAGATACATGTTTTCGCATGAGTATAAAGGAAGTTATTGTTCAAAATCCCCCAGTGTTCATGGAACATAATATATATCCACTTAATTTAAGAAAAAGCTCATCCAGAGCATTAGCTTGACAAAAAGTCCAAACCTGAGGGATTTGTTTACTTGATATAATATTAAGAAAGAAATTAAGGAAATATAGTACACCAGGTAAATAGTTCATAATTTTTATAGTACACAAAGTATTCTAATTCCATCTCCATAACCAACACCAGTCCCAATTAATAGACATGGTCTTTGTCCTGAGCCAATACAGAAGGTCCAGGGTAAAGACTATGTTGTAGTGGTTATGAGCTGGGCTACTAACTGCAAGGTCAGCAATTTGAAACCACTAGCAGCTCTGAAGAAGACAGTGGGGCTTTCTACTCCTATAAAAGTTAGTCCTGGAAACTAACGGGAGCTATGAGTCACATCAACTCAATGACAGTGAGTTAGGTTTGAGGATTTTGGAGTGGTGGTGGTCATGGGATGTGAAATACAGAAGGCCAAGAGCAAAGACAATGTCTCTCTCTTGTGAAAACCTTGTCTATCTGTTTTTCCATATATCTAATCTATCTATCTTGAATGTCTGTGTCCATGCAAGAATTACTATTATGCATTGATAATTCCATTGCCTATTTTTCAGTCACAAAACCTTAATTAAAAAATACAAATTACTCACTGAGTAGTTTGTTGTTTTATTTTTAAATGTATTCAAATTTTAAATTACAAAAACACTTAACCATGTGTGAAATGCTACTAAAAGGTATATGTTTTAGATTGTCAGAAGTCAAAAATATTGATAGAATTATGTCAGGAATAACTAGATCTTTCTGTTATTCTGTGACTTATAAACCTATATTAAACTTGGGTTGATTACATTAGTCACAAATATTTTCATTCATCCCTTCTAAATTATTTCTTTATAAATCTTATAAAACTTCTCTTAGAAACTGGGAGGCCTGGTGGTATAGTGGTTACGAGTTGGTCTGCTAACTGCAAGGTCAGCAGTTCAAAACCACGAGCCATACCACAGGAGAAAGACGAGGCTTGCTACTTCCATAAAGACTTAAGCGTTTTGGAACCCACAGAGGTAGTCCTACCCTGTCATATACGATTGTTTTTAGTTGGAATTGACAATTTAACAGTGACTTTGGTCTTGAGTTTCTCTTAAAAATTGCTTTACCGATCGAAATGTTATCTCATGGTTAACCTGATTTAAGACCCCGATGAATTTTCTCTCCAATTCAAAGATGGAACATTCCTAGCATCCAAAGAGCCCCCATTGTGCCTTCTCCTGGTCACCATCCCTCCTGTGCATACATCCATGGGTACCACCATATGAACCATCCACAGCATACATTCGTTTTGCCTTGTTTTGAACTTTATGCAAATGGAGTCATATCAACCATCCTGTTGTGAATAGTTGTAGATTTTTTCCAAACAAAACACGTTTTAACGTGTGCCTGTGATTAGAGATGGCTATAGACAAGTTTTCTCAATAGTTCACGTATCTTAGTCTCATTAAGGTATCTTTTTTTAAAAGGCTCTAATCAAAATAGTGGCTTCCAAGGGGATCTACGGGGTCTATTAAATTCAAGGCAGAAAGGTCATTCAGAAGGTTATAAGGTGATAGTGACTGGGGGGATTCCAAAGAAGTAATCTGGATAGATGTTCTCGAAGGACGCAGAGCAATCATTTAGGCCTAGTTAGGAAGAAACTTTCCAAAATTAAGAACTACATCAGAGAGGGGAAAGGCCAGGAATTGCACCAAAGAATTCCCTTCTCTCTCAGGCGTGCACCTACTCATTCTTCAAGGGTAGCAAGGGCTGTCCTATAAGAATTTTATTGGGAAACTTTACCTCTTCCACCCTCTTGCCCCTTTAAACTTGTTTGTTCCCCAAACTGGAAAAAACAAACAAATAAACAAACATATAAGAGTATCATAATTTGTGCCCCTCAAGGATGTAGAAACTGCCATTTTGGCATGAAATAAATCAAAGAGCACAATTATTTAGGGGAAGGGTTAGAGAGATGTGAACACCATCAGAAATATACAAACATTGATGGGGGATATATCAAGAAACAATAACTTCATATTTTGATAATTTTGTTTAGTAATAAGGTTTCTGTGATTTTGTAGCAATTCTTCTTTACTTCTTTTATGTAGTATTTCACAGTGTGAATAAACAATTTATTCCACTACTGTTTGGCATTTCAGTAGCTTAGAGTTCTATACCATAAAAATGGACTTCAATGAACATTCTAGTACATGCTTTTTGATATAAAAAGGATGTTTCCCTGTAGTTTCTAAAATATTGCCTTGATTTTCATAAAATATCATTTTTGCTTGCTCTCTTGGATTTACATATAATTCATTACAACTATTACTTTATTTATACATTTCTGGATACTCCAGGTGATTTGTGTAAGCTTAGCTTATATATATACACAAAAGCTCCAACACAAAGCTCTATACACAAGAACTTAATTTCTCTTTAGTCTGTTCTCTTTCTATATTCCTAGGAATAAAATTAATTTTTTTGAAAACATATACTCTGTTTTGGTAGAGAATGCCAAATAATTTTTCAAAGTAGCTGAACTAATTTTCACAGTCACTAATACTATCTGAGAGTTGCAGCTACTCCACATTTTTTTTCTAAGTGTTGGTGCTGCCCAATAGGGGTGTGGGGGCATTTCACTGTAGTTTGTATTTTGATTAATAAAACTCAATCCTCTAAACACCAGAAGCTTAATTTTTATGTTATTAAGAGAGCATAAGTGGACTTTTCTGTATTCCCATTTTTCTAGTGATATGAAATGCCCAGGTGGCTGCCCAATGCAGTTTACAATTCATGTTACTTTTTAGCCACATGCAAAGAGTTCCTTACCACTACATCTTTTACCATGTGAATAAGTCAAGGGTTGCCTAAGAGTGAATTTGCTGTATATAAATAACCAAATATATAAAGACACTTCAAAAAGTTCATGAAAAAGTAAAATTAAAGGAGAATGTCATATCCACACAAATTTTTGCAGCCTCTATATTTCCTGCACGCCAAAATATTACCTTGATTTTCAGAAAAAAATCATTTTTGTGTACTTTACTGAATTTTTTATCAAAGATGTCAAATTCAGCACAATTATTATTTCATTAATACATTTTGATGTACTTCTAGGGATTTGTGTTTACATGGCTTATATCTGACACAAAATCACAAACAAGAGTAGATAGAACTTCAATTAATTGTAATTTAAAAATACTAATAAGCTATGGAGCAGTTCTGCTCTTGTAACACGGAGTCCCCATGTTTTGGAATTGACTCGGTGGCAATGGATTTTTGGTTCATTGACTTTCACTGACACTGTGAAAAAAGAATGCTTAATAATTTTGTATTAAAATTACTTCATGTAAAATTATACTTTAAAATTCAATTAACCCTTAGGATTAATGATATCATTATTTACACTGATTTGAGTTCAGGAATGGTTTAGAAGCAGGCAAATGGTCTCTGCTTATTGCTTTCCTTCTGTTTTAGGTGGTGTTTGTCTATCCCCAGCTACAATTCATCTCTCATTGCAGTTCCTTCTATATGTGTTGTCTTTGTAGACTAGAAAATAGCACTTTGCTGTATTCAACCATCAACCACATGGAAGGATGAAATAAGCTCTCTTTTTTTCTTTTCTTTTCTTTTTTTTTGTATTGAAGATGCATTTGTTGGCACGCATGTGAAAAGAATAAAATAATTTTTCAGTAACAAAAGATGCTTTAGAATTGAAAAGATTCAACATTGTTAAATATTACCAAGTAGGAACCCTACCTCCTCAAGACTTTGTCGGGGGATATATGCCCTCTTCTGTTTTCCACAGATCCTGCAATGCTGTGTTTGTGGCTCAAGCACATACACCCAGCAGAGTCACTACACATTGACCTTGGCTGACTTATCATCCACGGATTATGACCCATTTCTACCACTGGCAAATGTGAAGAACTCTGAGCCAGTCCAGTATCATTCATCAGCAGAATTGGGTAGCCTGCTTACTGTTGAAGCCGGTGAGTATTCTTTTGATTATAAATTATTCTGGGGCAAGAAAAATAAAATTTGTAGTGTTTCTTTTCTATCTGATTTTTCACCTTCTGATACCTTTTCCTGTCTTAGGAATTCTAATGACTTTTGCATTATTGACCTTTCTCAGACTTCTGGGACATACTAAAAAAGACATATTACCTTGGGCTGTGTAACCATATACAATATGCTTCTTTAAAACCAAAATTTTAAACAAAACACAAAGTAAGAATGAAGACTCACAACTTTATGAAAAGAAACCCTTCCAGATTCCTTACCCCTCAGTCCTAAATATTGGTCTGAATGGCTTTTTTTTTAAGAGAAAAAGTAAAATTGAAATGGACTTGAGTCTTCAGTGACATACAATTTCATTTCAAACAAATGGAAAAAGACTCATTTTCTATCTCCAGGAAGTTTTGCATCTAATGAGAGAAGCAAGACTAGTACAGAGGACTAATTTGTAGACTTGTAGTGTCACGAGTGCTTTCCATGGAGAAGGATTTATGCCCTGGTTAAACGGATGGGTAGACTTTGAAAAATGTTAGTAGAGTGTTCAAGTCTAAAGAAGCATTGTGATGAGAGAGATTGGAATTTGCATGGAATTTAAGTATTAGTATGCTCAGAGTAGAGCGTATATTTTGGGTATGACAGATATTTTTCATGACTACTCACAATGATAAGAGCCTATGTCTGGACTGTGAGTGCATGTAAAACTAGCGAAATGCATGGATTTAAAAATACCGAACTCTGACTGATATTCCTGGATTATAACTTCATCGGTTGTAACATTGGACTATAGTTATGTGAGACATTAGCATTGGGGGAAACTGCTGAAAGGGTATGCAGAATTTGTACGACAACTGCATGTAAACCAGTGGTGGGGTTTAACCTGTTGGCACAGGTTCAGCAGAACTGATACCTAATTTTCTGTTGAGTTTGGTGAAAACCACTTGTTAAAGTGGCGCTCATAATCAGGGTTCTCACAGTAGAAATCAAAAATTTGCATTCTTTACTCTTTTTGTTTTTTTAATTTAAATGGGAGCTCTTAAAGATACTGTAACAATCCATCTTTCATTTAGATCAGGCATAATTGTACAATGCTATCACCAGCAGTTTTGATACATTTTCTTTCTTCTTAAACTCTGATAGTAGCTCCCCTTTATCCTTTACTTCCCCCATCTGACCCCCAGAAACCCTTATTATTATATATTATTATTATTATTATTTGCCATGTCTAACATCATCCACTGTATCTGTTCACCTGCAATTCTGTTAGTCATTCTCCTCAAATGGGGTTATACAGTCATCAGCTCCCCCTTCTTCTCCACACCAACCCCACCATGCCCTTCTTCGCACCCCCTTCATCTCC
>NW_022109491.1:46983427-47011798 GCF_000313985.2 Echinops telfairi | reverse complement strand
ACCCGGCCCACTGGCCCCTCCTTCCCATACCCTCAGGGAATCATTACTCCCATTACTCCCATAACTGTTTCTGAAGGGTTATCTATTTTGGCTTTAATGCATCAAGTACTCTTAATTATATGTGTGAGCATATGCAAGTCTAACCATGGTTAATGAGGTGTTATGTGTTTCATCAGTGCTATACAGCTCCCTAGATCTATTATCCCTTCCATGTGGCCTTTCTGTGAGGGACTGTCCGGTTATCTTACAGGTGGGTTTTTGGTCTCCACTTTGTCCCCATTCCTTCATGTCAATTTGATTGCTTGTTTTTGAACTTCTGATACCTATTCTCATCAGCACCTCATGATCACACAGGCCTCCTTGTGTGAACTTCCATGTGGGCTTTGTTGCTTCCTTGCTAGATGGCCACTTGTTTAACTTCAAGCCTGTAAGACCCCAGACACTATCTTTTTAATGGCCAGGCACCATCAGATTTCTTCATCACCTTTGCTTATGCATCTATTTTGTCTTCAGTGATTGTGTCAGGAAGTGAGCATCATACAGTGCCACATTATTAGAATATGTTCATCCGTGCAACAGCATATTCTAAGCACCCATAGTAATGTTCATTCTGTTCTTAGGTGTGAAAAATTAGATAGACCTATACTTGAAATATTTATTTATTCATTTAATAAAACTCCTTATACTTCTGCTTATACTACAGTTTTATTCCCATACCTTTGTTCCTTCAATAAACAAACATATAGCACAAAGACAAAAAGTACCAAATAACCAAAGGTTGATATGCAGTCATTTACTTCAACTTTATGTTACACCCCAAATTCCCACGAGATATTATGAGTAAATTATGCAATTTGTAAGAGTGTTCAAAGAGCTAAAATATTGTTAGAAAAATTCCTATAAGTTTAACATAAGTGGAAAGGGCAAATAATAATATAATATATTCTCAGAATATAAAATATACAGAGAATTCACCTATTTCTATTACATCAAATGCAATGACTATTGTCTAATTGGCCTACCTCAAAATGAATGGGGTTCGTTTCCTACAATGAAAAGATAGTTAAGGACTTATGCACAGCTCATGATGCTCAGATAAAAGTGAGGAATACTACAATTGAGAATGCCAATTGAGAAGCAATATGGAATATCTTAAATAACAGGCCTATGGGTTTTTTTTGTTAGGTATGAATTAACATTTTTAATTAATATTTTAAAACTCTTTCTTATAACATAATCTAGTTTTGTGTACCTCTTTCATTCCTTTTTAATCATTTTATTGGGGGCTCGTACAACTCTTATCACGATCCATACATCCATCCATTGTATTTCAAGCACATTTGTACATTTGTTTCCCTCATCATTCTCAAAACATTTGCTTTCTACTTGAGCCCTTGGTATCAGCTCCTCATTATAAATTATTATTATTTTGTCATATCTTACACAGTCCAGCATCTCCCTTCACCCACTTTTCTGTTGTCCATCCCCCACGAAGGAAGTTATATGTAGATCCTTATAATCGGTTCCCCACTTTCTACCCCACCTCCCCTCCACTCTCCCAGTATCACCACTCTCACCACTGGTCCTGAAGGGATCATCTGTCCTGAATTCCCTATGTTTCCGGTTCCTATCTATACCAGTGTACCTTCTCTGGTCTAGCCAGATTTGTAAGGTAGAAAAACAAGCAAACAAAAACCTTTCGTTCTTATGTAAGTATTAACTGTGTGAAGTAATAAACTACTTTCAGGTCTATCTTTTTTTTTACTTAAAACAGTCATTAGGGCAATAACTAGTTGTTATATTATTTGAATCCCACCACTGATATGACCCTTAAACTGTGTCAAAACTCATAGCCAAAAGAGATAAGGACATAAGATTATTAAATCATTTTGAAATGATTTCATGGACTTTGTGAGTTAAAAACCTGTACTCAAGAATGGATCCTTAGAGGTAAAAACCTCCTTAAAGGAAAGGAAATGAGTAACTGTCACCAGAAAAGCAAAGTCAGAGAAATGAAACAGAGCCCAGGAGTAGAAGTGCTTTCTAGGAAGCCGGAGGAAGAAAGTGCATACAGAACAGAGAGAGGTCAGTAGTGCCACGGGCTTCAAACACTCTGGGAGGCTTGGGAAGAAAGCAGAAGCTGTGTGATTTCCCCATGAAGCATGTGGAGTGGTTTTGCCAAAGTACTTTCAGCAGACTGATTGGTCGGCAGCCAGATAACGTGAGCAAGTGACCTGTGAGAAGACCACTGAGAACACTGGACAAGCCCCTCCTTGTGAGGAACTTGGTGAGAAGAGGGAAGAGCAGGCAGTAGACAGGTGAGGGGACAGAGCCCAGGGGTGTGCTTTTAGGATTGCAGAGTCTGGAGTAGGTTGTTAAGGCTGAAATGAAGAGGGTATGTAAGTGGGTGATGAAAGACAATAATAGCGAGACAACAATCAGGCAAGGAACATGGGTTTGGAATCTGACAATCTTGATTTAGGCTCCATTTTATTGATGAAAAAATCTAAGGTTAGGGTGATGTCAGAAGGAATTTAGGTCAAATTTAAATCTCATGACTAACTTTCTAAGGTAACTTATTATTTACTGTGAGATTATGCTCTAGAGTACATTTACTCAGACATTCTGCTATAAAACCAAACATAATGCCAATTGAATCAACCCTATAGGATAGGATAAAACTGCCCCTATGAGTCTCAAAGACTGTAACTCTTTGGGGAGTAGAAAGCCCTGTCTTTATCCCAAAGATAGGCTGGCAGTTTCAAACTGCTGACATTTGGAATCACAGCCCGAAGTGTAACCACTACGCCACCAGGGCTCCTACCTCATGCTGTACAGTACACTAAAAACTCTAATCTTGATTTTTGTTGTGGTGAAATATACATGCACAGGTAGTCTTAGATTCCCTCTATTTCTTAATCATTTAAACTTTTTCTAGAATTCTCCTAGTTGTTTACATTTCAATATTACCTTAACTTTTCCAAAATTATAAAATAAGATTAAATTTTTATAATTCATCAAAATAATCCTGAATCTACTTATTTTATTCTTTCCTGGTAGGAATCTCGGAGTTCCTTGTTTTATAAAGGAAATATAACTTTTTCCAAAAATCATTGATTTATTCTCCTGTCACATAAGTGTCCCTCAAATGACTGTAGTACTTACAATGACCTGCCACTCTAAAATAGCAGGCTACTCACTTCTGCTGATGAACGATATTGGACTGGCTCAGAATTCTTCACATTTGCCAATGGTAGAAATGGGTCATAATCCGTGGATGTCAGCCAAGGTCAATATGTTATTGCAAAAGGAAAAATCTAAAAATACACTCTTTGATTTTAATACCACTTTTCGTTTCCCTGCAGTTTTTATGTAGAACTCTATTTGACTTGAATATTCATTGTTCAGAAAAACTCAGTAACTTAAGCAAACCTGTTCTCACAGTTCTATGGTACTCAAAGTAATTGTTTAAATAATTATGACAGCTTCGGAAGATTCACTAACATTTTAACTCAGTAAAAAAGCAAGAAGATTAAAAATATATGGGCAAATACAAATACTCTTGCTGAGTGTGGGTATACCCTGTTCAGAGTACAGAGAAAAAATAAAAATGATAATCTCTGTCTTGACTTAATGGCATAAGTAACCATTTATTATTACCTAACTTCTAGACATGTAACAATTCTGATGAAGCAATTTCATATTTTTTGTTTTTTTTGCATTGATTCTTTCACAGACCATTATCTACTATTTAAAATAATTACAGATCTTAGGTAGAGTTACAGAGAGAGGGACAACTGCTTATAGCTGATATGGTTGCAAGCCCAACCTAGGAAGGAGCCCATAAAAGCACATGTTCAGATTTCTAGTCCCTAATACCTTACTGCTTAAAAAGCAGAATCAAAGAGAAAAACCTAAAATCTCTGTTTTTATATTTCATCTCTAAACTAAGAAAAATTAAATTAAATTAATATGGAAATAATTTGGACATCATGAGCTTGTTTTTTTCTTTGATAGAGTATAGATTTTTTCCCTTATTTTTTAGGAAATCAGTTGATTTACAGGGAAAAAATTATTAACTCATAGATATTTTAATAACAAACATTTTAGATTTTTATTTGGTGTGTCATGATTTATAATTTGATTGATACAATTCCTGATAATTTCCCACTATTAAATTTCCCACTTTTATATTTACTTCACATCGAAAGAAAGTCTTTGAATAAAAGCAGAAGCATTTAATTTTCTACTCGCTTTTGCTTTGGATTTTATCAAATTGGACCTTCTTATTGGAGTTATATATAACCTGTTCTACCATGTCATCATTATCAAGTGTACTATATTGTAAACTCAGTCTCCTAACCAACCATTTTTTATCTTTGGGGCATTTATATTTCTGGTAGATGATATATTCATATAAGATGTAAGCATGAATTGGAACTGTCTTTAACTTTTGAAAAAGGTATTTATACAAGATGGCTGTATACAAGATTTTCTTGTATAAATACCTGTTTTTTGCTGCTCATCTCCCTCTACTGATTTCACTTTCCTGCCTTTTCCTTCCCCTCCTTTTCCCCCTTGCTGTCCTGTGTAGTGATCTGGTGGGAGAAGTTGTTACTACTATGTTCCACTTCTCCCTAGCACCTCCTCCCATCTTCTCCACCACATACGAGCTTCACATTTTTTTATTGCAATAAAAGTGCTTTATGCTGGTTTTTTAAAAATTCTACACTGAAAAGTATTTTCAGGTACTGATGGCAATCTAGTGGCACTCAGATTCTTTTATCACTGTGGTGTCGTTTTTCTTTGTTGATGTTTACAGAAAAGAAGAGAAGAAGTTTAGAATTGATTCCCCTGACTGCAAGGATGGTGATGGCCCATCTGGTGAACCACCTTGGGCACTACCCCCTCAGTGGGGGCCCTGCCATGCTGCACAGCCTCATCAGTGAGAACCACGACAACACCCATGTGGACTCTTCTGAGCTGTCCTGTGAGGTGTTCAAAAGCCCAAACCTGCAGCTGTTTGTGTTTAATGACAGTACCCTCATATCATACCTGCAAATACCTACAGAGAGACCAGCAAGTGGCTCATCCCTGGATGCCCTCTCTGATGTTAGAGTTATTATGAGGGATATATCAGGGAAATACTCTTGGGATGGCAAAATCCTATATGGACCTTTAGGCGGCTGCTTGGCTCCCAGTGGAACAAATCCTTCATTTCTCTTTTCAAGTTTGCATCATCAAACACTGAGACCTCGGGAAGACTTTTCTCAAATTGAAGAAGGAGAGGACTTCCTTGACAAACTACTTGAAAATATTGGCCACACAAGTCCCGAGTGCCTTCTCCCATCACAGCTAAATCTTAACGAGCCCTCCTCACCCCCACGTGGAATGAACCATGACCAAGAGAAGGAAATCATAGAGGTCATTTTGCGCCAGGATACACAAGAAGATGCGTATGTTCAGAAGACTAACTCTGACTCTACTATGAGAGTTACTGGTCAGCGACAGCCCAGGACAGTTGAGCCCCGGGAGCCATTCTATTTCTGCAGGTTATTGCTTAATGATCTGGGAATGAATTCTTGGGACAGAAGGTAACACTCTACTATAGTCCTTCAATTATCTTGTTGTTTTTGCATGACTTTCTTTTCAGGTATCAGAATGTTTACTGATATAAAATCAGGACCTGAAAATGACTCCATAAATTGAATAGACTTTAATTTCGACATTATATTAAGAGGGACCAACTAAAATTCTCATCTTTTGTTTCTTTTTTTTTTTTTTTAAACATTTTATTAGGGGCTCATACAACTGTTATCCCAATCCATACACACATCAATTGTGTAAAGCATATTTGTACATCATTTCTCAAAACATTTTCTCTCCATTTAAACCCCCGACATTAGGTCCTCATTTTTCCCCTCCCTCCCCGCTCCCCCCTCCCACATGAGCCCTTGATAGTTTATAAATGGGTATTTTGTCATATCTTGCCCTGTCCGACTTCTCCCTTCACCCACTTTTCGGTTGTCTGTCCCCCAGGGAGGAGGTCACACACAGTTCCATGTAATCGGTTCCCTCTTTCCTACCCATTCTCCCTTTACCCTCCCTGTTTTGCCACTCACACCACTGGTCCTATAGGGCTCATCCATCCTGGATTCCCTGGATTTTCAGTTCCTATCTGTACCAGTGTACCTCCTCTGGTCTAGCCAGTCTTGCAAGATAGAATTCGAGTCATGGTAGTGGGAGCGGGGAGGAAACCTTTAGGAACTAGAGGAAGATTGTATTTCTCATCATTGTTACCTCATCTTTTGTTTCATACCCATAAAAGCTACTTCACGGACATTAATGATCTCTCAAAGCATGATTATTATAATTTTTAATCAGTTGCAGCTCTGGAAGAAAAGACTAGAAATGGGAGGTTGTTGTGTGTGTGTATGTGTTTTTCTTTTTGTCTATTTCATCATTTACAGCTTGTTTTCTACTGCTAAATTAAAAGTAGGGGTGGAACGAATTGTAGTCTACTGATATACAGATGTACATTTTGAAGGAGACCTGTAGTGTGGTTAAGCACTGGACTGCTAACCACAAAGTTGGAATCCATCAGCCACTCCATGAAAGAGTCTGTTTTTTATAAATAGTTATAACCTTAGAACCCTAGAGTCAAACCCTACTGTGTCCTATAGGGTCTTTATGAATTGAAATTGACTTGAAGGCATTGGGTTTGGGAAGTTTAATTGTATATTTCAAAGGGTATCAAGCATTTTCTATGCTTTTTTCATTCTGCCTTGTCCATTGTTGCTTGCTATAACTTCATAGAAGGGGCTAATGGACTATACAGATTAATGAGCCACACTCTCACCTTAGGTCTGATGAAGTAGGTGTACTTGATACAACTCTGTGAAAAGGTGTGGTGACAAATGAGTTGAAGAATTATGAGTGAGTCCAAGGCAATGGAGAAGGCTTTGTGGAAGAGGAGGACTTTGACCTGGAGTGGAGTTTGAGGAAAAGAGGTTCAAAGCAGAACCGACACTAACAGTCACATGCACACAGTTACACATTCATTGACCACAGAGCCCTCCGGTGTCACTGGAGAGTAATGAGAATCAGTGAATATTTTTTGCTTTTGAATGTGTTGAGAAGTCTAGAGTTTAGTCTAACAAATAATGAATGATATGAAGGGTGGATAGGTAGATGGATGATAGCCTACTTTTTTAAGTAGTTTGCTCACTAATTGATTAGAAAGGGATAAGATCAGTTTGTGATCACGTGATTTTTCTTGTATGCTTTTTTGTTTATAGGAAGAACTTTCATCTGTTGAAGAAAAATTCAAAATTACTAAGAGAGCTAAAGAATTTGGACTCACGTCAGTGGTATGCTAAAGTGTATTCCCGTTATGCCTGTCTTGTTTTCTATATTCTCAGATAACGTACAGCTGCAGGAATCAATATACCTGTGGAGAATAACTCTTACCATCAAGAATCTAATGACATTGGCACATGCCATACCTTTGATATTTTTAGCCTTGAAGAATGAACTTTCATTCTAAGAGGAAGCCAGTATACCCACCTTATATTTGCCTTTTATTGAGTAATTTCCACTGTGGTAGGCATTTAATGTACATTCTCATTTCATCTCTCCAGCAACCTCTTTTTCATATCAGGAAGCATATTAAATAACATAATCTTATGGCCCTTTAACACTTGAAGATCATATGATTTGGATCATATGAGTGATCCAAGCGAGTCTCACTGAATAGCCCCTGCTGTTGCACTAGGGCTTAGGCATTCTGTGGTCTTTGTTTTATGATGTTGGAAAGGTTAGAAACAGTGTGTTGTGGTTAATAAGTCTTTATTAATAAGCCTCATTCTGCTTACTTACCTGGTTGGGGAGGTACCATGATCATGAAGGTAGTTCTCCCAGGGTGAGGCTTATCCATTGTACTCTGGATGTGCTGACCCTGCGATTTCCCCAAATGTGGGAAACTCAGCTGCATAATTTGTGGTAGTGGGGGACTGCATTTGCACTCTCCCCTGTAATTTCAAAAAACATCTTTTTAAATAAGCCTCATTCTCCAAAGTAGGTCAAGTACTCTGATATTCTCCTTTCCATCCTATCTCAGAAGCAATTCTAAAGATGAATTTACAGCCACGAAGTTTTTGATTTGGGGGAAATGCATGCTTCCAAACTCAGGAGTAAATGTAGCACGTAGTACATGAAGTGTGTTGTAAAAAATCTTCAATGCGGTTATAAAAATGGGGCTTCAGGGGATTTTTTGTTTTTAATATAAAACCTGACACCACCCCCACCCCCAGCTTATTGTTCTAATATTGAATTAGCTCTCAAGCTTAAAATTTCAGATAATATTCCTCAAATTGATTGTTTAACTCTCTACGTGGTATTTTATTAACATTTACATAACCTTCCTTTCAGCAGGCAGGGTTGTGTCATATCCTTATCTCGGGTTAATAAGCCTTCCTCCGATCCTGATATCGCACTCTTCATATAATCCAACTTCTCTGACGATTTGCTCAGCATACAGATTGAATAAGTATAGTGAGATGATACAACCCTGTTGCACTCCTTTCCTGATTTTAAACCAGGCACAATCTCATCTTGATTCATGTACAAGTTCTGCATGAGTACAATGAAGGTTCTAGAATTCCCATTCTTCTCAAGGTTATCTATAATTTATTATGATTCACACAGTCAAATACCTTGGCATATTCAATAAGGCTCAAATAATCATCTCTCTAGTATTCTCTGCTTTCAGTGAGGAACCATCTGGCATCAGCAATCTTCTCTTGTTCCACATCTTCTTCTGAATTAGGCCTGAAACTCTGGCAGCTTGCTGTCAATGTTCTGCTCTAAGCATTGTTAGATGATCTTGAACAATATTGTTTATGCGTGCTATATTAATGATATTGTTCTATAATTTGAGCATTCTACTGGGCTACCTTTCTTTGGGATGGCTACAAATTTGGGTCTCTTCCGTCACTTAGCCAAGTAGCTGTCTTCCAAATTTCTTAGTGCTTCCAGTGTTTCATTAATATGATATTCCATTAACTTGTTTTTTGCTAATACTTTCACTTTAGCTTGGACGTCCATAAATACTCTTGGTTCTGGCTCATATGCAACTGCCTGAAATGGTAGAATGTCAACTAGTTCTTTTGGGTAAAGTGACTCTGTATTCTTTCCGTCTTCTTGTGATGCTTCCTGAATCATTCAAAAATTTGCCATAAAAATCTTTCAATATTGCAACTGAAAGCTTGAAATTTTTCTTGAGTTCTTTCAGTTTAAGATATGCTGCGCATGGTTCTCTTTCGGTTTTCTAACTCTAAGGCTTTGAACATCATTATTATTTTACTTTGCCTTTGTGAGATGCCCCTTGATGTTTTCTGGTCAGCTCTTTGACTTTGTAATGTCTTTCGTTTTCCTTAATTACGTAGTTTTCTAAGTTACGATTAATAGCAAATTTCAGAGCCTCTTTTTCATCCACTTTGATCTTTAATTTCTCCTGCCTTTTTAATGACCTTTTGGTTTCTTCATAGATGATGTTCATGATGTTGTCCCACATCTCACCATATCTTCTTTCATTAGTGTTCAGTGCATCAAATTTGTTCTTGAGGTGTTCTTGAAATTCAGCTGGGATAGACTCAAAAGTCAGCCCCCTGGCCTAGTTTTCGCTGCTTATCTTGAACTTCGTCATTGTCTCAGCCCACAGATGAAGTCAATTTGACTTCTGTTTATAACATCTGGAGAATTCTATGTGTATTACTACAGCCTTTTGTCTTGTTGAAAAGGGTACTTGCTATGCTTAAGTCATTGGTCTTGCAAAATTCTATCATTGAACCTCCTGCTGTGTTTCTCTCATCAGGGCTTTCTTTCTGTCATCAGGCCCACACTCTCTAAGTACTGTTCCTTTCTCTGTGGTTCCAACTTTTCCATTCCAGTTTCCAATAATTATCAAAATATCTTGATTACGTATTTGATCAATTTTCAAGTGAAGATGTTGGTAGAATTCTTCTAGTTCCTCATCACTAGCTTTAGTGGTTGGTGCATCAATTCAGATAATTGTATTGATTGGATTTCCTTGAAGGCGGATAGATATTATCCTATCATAGACAGCATTCTACTTAAATATATATCTTGGAATGTCCTTCTTCATGATGAATGGGACACCATTACTCTTCATTTTTTCATTCCCAGCATAGTAACCATATGATTTTCTGATTCAAAATGACCAATACCAAAGATCATTTCAGTTCACTGATAAAATATTAATCTGATAAAATATTGATCTTTATGCATTTCATTTTTGAAGACTTATAATTTTCCTAAATTTATACTTCATGCATTTCATACTCCAATTATTAATAGATTTTTGTAGCTGGTTCTTCTCATTTTGGGTTGTGCCCATCAACAAATGAAGATCACAAAGACTTTCCTTCCATAGGCTTGATTCCATTCACATCATCATGATCAATTCTACTTTGAAGAGGCATAGTCATTTTGAGTGCCTTCCAACATGAGGGGCCCTTCCTCTGACACTATCTCTGACAATGTTCTGCTTCCATTCATTATGCCTGCAGAATCTGGCAATGTTTCCATGTTAGGTTTAAGGGTTTTAATGGCTGCTTCCTCCGAAGTGGGCAGCCAATTCCTTCTTCGTTGTATGATTTTAGTCTGAAAATTCCACTAAAACTTGTTCAATGTGGATGTCCTGCTGACATTTGAAATACCAGTGACATAGCTTTCCGCATCACAGCAACACACAAAGCCACCACCGTACAACTGAGAGACAGGTGGTGGCTTCTTATCAATGGTAACCATGAAAGAATGTTTCTTTTAGTGTGAAAATCTCTTCTTAACTTTTTTTTTAGTGGTCTCATACAATATTTGTCCTTTTGTGTTTGACTAATTTAGTCAGCATAATGGCCATCAGGTTCATCTATGTTACAAGGTATTTCACAGATTCATCATTATTCTTTAACAATGGATAGTATTCCGTGGTGTGTATCCTCCTTAGTTCTTTCATCTATGGGCATTTAGGTTATTTCCGTCTTTGTGATATTATGCATAGTCCAGTGATTAACATGAGTGAACATATATTTGTGTCATGGTTTTTATTTCTCTAGAATATATACCAAGTAGACAGATTGCTAGATCAAGTGGTATCCCTGGTTCCAAATTTTTAAGCAGTAACTTTTTCCCCAGTGGTTGTACTGTGTACCCACCAGCCATATATCAGAGTTCTAGCTCTTCACATTCTCACTAGCATTTGTTTTCTTTTTGTTTCTTTAAACTTTTCTGTAAATGTTGAGGTGAGATGATATCTCATTGATTTGTATCTCTGTAGTGGCTAAGGATCGAGAATATTCCTTCCTATGTGAATGTCTCTTTTGGTCTAGTCTCTATTCATGCGTGTCCTTTGCCCATTTTTTAAAAATTTGAATTATTTGTTCATTTGTTGTTGAAGTGTTGAATTTTCTTGAAACTTCAGAGATTAGCCCTTTGTCTGGTATGTTATTGCTAAAGAATTATCTCAGTGTGTGGGTTCTCTTTTGGCTTTTTTGGTGAAATTTCTGGATGCAAATAAGTGTCTAATATTTGCAGTCATCTAGTTTGTCTTCTACTGTTTGTGTGTTTTCAGTTGTATTGTTAAGTGCTATCAAGTCAGTTCTGATTCATACCAAATCTATGGACAACATGACAGAACAGTGCCCAGTCGTGTGCCAACCTCACAATTGTTGTATTTGAGCATTATAGGTGTCTTTCTTCCACATCAGATTTGTTTGTTCTGGCGCCCCATGGTACTTTCAGTATTCTTCGCCAATACCGTATTTCACATGCACCAATTTTTCTTCAATATTCCTTTTTCATGTATTGTATCTTATTTGATCTTCCTTATGTCATACGCTAGGGCCCCTAAATCTGTCCCTTATTTTTCATGGATCATGTTCATAGTTCTAGGTTTTACAATTCTGACTTTGATCCATCTTGAGTTCATATTGTAATATGATATGAGGTAAGGGTCCTGCTTCATTTTTCTACAAATGGGTATCCAGTTTTGCCAGTCTATTTGTTAACTAGACTTTATATTCCTCACTTAATATGTTTCAGCCCTGTGTCAAAATTAGGTTCCTAATTCTGTCCCATTGGTCAGTGTGTCTTTCATTGTACCAGTAGCAGACTGTTTTGACTATGTAACCAGTGTAGTAAGTTTTGAAATCAGGAATATGAGGCCTCATACTTTGTTGTTCTGTATATGCTTTCTTTCCCAGTGCCTCTTCCTTTTTAGATAGATGTGATTATTAATTTTTCAATTTCTTTAATTATATTGGAATCTGAATCAGGATTCCATATATCTGTAGATCACTTTAGTTAATATCAATAGTTTCACAGTGCTAAGTCTTTGTATCCACGAGCGAGAGTATACTACCATTTACGAAGGTCTTTTGATTTTGTGAAGTAGTATTTTGTAGTTTTCTCTGTATATGTCTTTTGTTTCTCTGGTTTGATTTATTTCTCAGTATTTCATCTTTTAAGTGATTATTGTAAATGACATTTTTTGTGTGTTTCAGAGTTCTCTTTGTTAATGTAAAGGATTCTGTTTGATATTTATATGTTAGTGGTTTATTCTACCAGTTTGCTGAGTCTTTCGATTAGTTCCAGTAATTTTCTTGCTGAGCATTAGAGATCTTCTATATAATTCCCAACTAGGGAGAACTTTATTTATTCTTTGCCTTTAGGTTAATCAGGATGTTTTTAATTTCCCTTTCTTGCTTTATAGCTCTAGCTAAGCCTTCTAGCACAATCTTGAATAGGAATGGTAATAAAGAGTATCCTTGCCTGGTTTCTGTTTGCAAAGGGAATGCTTTCAGTTTCTGGCTGTTGAGACTACCAGTGTTAACTGTAAGTCTGTATATATGCCCATATTAGGTTGAGGAGTAAGCCCAGGACCCTTTAGTTCTATGAAATTAGGCTATCTCATATTTAGTGTTCATTTAGCAAGTTAAAGTATATCTTGTCTTTAAACTTTTAGTTGAACATTTTTCTTTCTTATATTATGTTCTTGTGAAGTAAAGTATAGCTACTGTTTATATAAATAAAACATTAACAAAGATATAAATTATCTGATGAACCAGCCACCTGGTAAGGTGTATGTTGAAATCACGTTTTTCTTTTTTTGACATTTTAATGTGATAGCACAAAGAAACAGAGATATTCTGTTCTATTCTTAATAATTAGGAAAAATGCATTCTAATATAGAGTGGTGTACGGGGGTTGTTGGCTTATGTATGGGTGTTCATGAATTACTAGCTTTTCTCAGGCATGGTTATGTAGATTGTGGGTATGAAGTGCTATTCTGTTGCCAATTATTACTTCAAAAGCCTGGCTCCAACAAGGTCAGTTAAATCCTAGCGGGCTCTCGTGGTGCTAACATTTTAGAGGATGTGAAATTTGATGAATGTCTACAGTTAAAGGTCACCTCTATTCCACCCTGGTCATTCAAGCTCAGTGCTAATAAAGTAATGAGAACTCAAGGACCCATAAGCAGCTACAGTGTAAAGTGTTTAGACTTGAAAATGTATCATCAGAAACTTTTCAGATAAACTTGAGATTATTTTTACTATATGTGAAGTATATACAATAAAAATTAAAATGCTGAAGACTCTGAAATCTTTAGGGGCTACTGAAAGTGCCAGCCTTTTAAGCTGTAAGCTGGGATCTATATTACCACCAGATTCCCCAATTAGCTAATAATATTCTAGGATGTGAATGCCCCCTGCCTGTGGCTCAGAACACCAATAGATTGCAGTGCAGTTGCAGAGCTCCCTCCCACATGAGGACAAGCTTATGATGTCTGATAGCAGAAGGTCTCCACTAGAGCATCTGCCCCTCCATGGTCACTGCCCAAAAAGCCTCTCCATAGAGCACTTGTCCCATCGAGCACTCTTCCCCAGAAGCTGTTCTCGGTGCCTTGTTGGACAGAATGTATCAAAATCCTTAAAAGTGGGCAGTCACTGAAGAATTCTACTGCTGTGAACATATTTTAAGGAAATACTGATACTCCAAATACTCTGAAAAATGTTATGCTTTGAAGTATGACACACACACACACACACACACACACACAAGCACCCCAATATGTGTGCTAATTCCTAATCTCTATGCCTGTGGTTAAATCTCATTTGGGAATGAGTTGTCATTGTTATGTTAATGAAGCAGATTTAGTATAGAGTGTACTTTGAGTTGATCTCTTTTGATATCTAAAAGTGATTAAGCAAATCAGCAGAGCAGAAGTGGGTAAGATAGATGCCAGGGAATGTGTAGATCTCCAAGAAACCAGGCAGCAGCAGGAGAAGCAATGATCTCCCTCCAGAGCTAACAAAGAGAGAAAACCTTCCCCAGAACTAGTGCTCTGGGTTTGGACGTCTAGCCTTCTAAACTGTGAGAAAATACATTTCTGTTTGCTAAAGTCATCGACTTGTATTTCTATTATAACAGCACTAGAAAATACATGCCTTTAAAATTAGAAGCAACATCAACATTAATAAGGATTTGTCTAAATAAAAACACAGTACTTTAATGTCTCGCAAATGTTTTCTAACAATTAATAACTTTATTTAGAAGTACATAGTTTTTAAACGTTCACACATTTTCAGTGGCAAAATCAGTTGCAAAATAGAATTTAGTAGCATCTCATATTGAGCAAAAATATACACAAAAATGGTAACAGCTCTATTTTTTGCTTATATATTTAAAGTACACATGGAAGAGCATTGGTAGTATTGTGGGTTATGCATTGGGCTGCCAACCACAGGTCACCAGTTTGAACCCACCAGCCACTCTATAGGAAGAAGGTGAGGTTGTCTACTCCTCTAAAGATTAAAGTCTTAAAAATCCAAATGGGCACTTCTACTCTGCCCTATCAGATCACTGTGAGTGGTAATTTGCTGAATTGCAACGTAATGGAGGAGCCCTGTTGGCAAAGTGATTAAAGTGCTTGGCTGTAAAACAAAAGCTCAGGTAGTAGCTGTTCCATAGGAGAAACATGTGGCAGTCTGCTTCTGTAAAGATTTGCAATCTTGGCAACCTTATGGGGCAGTTCAACCCTGTCCTTTACGGTCAGAGTTGATAAAATGGCAGTGGATGTGGATATGAGTCATTTAATATATTTTCTAATTTCCCTTGCTAGGGTATCTACTACATGTAAACCACAAGGATAAATGAATAAGCTATTTGAATCATAGGCTCCCAAACTTATTTTGCTACTGCCCTCTTTTCAGGAAAGAGAGAGACAGACAAAGACAGAAAGAGAGAGAATTAGCCTATAATCTAGGACAAAATTGTAGGTATCTTTTGTAGTTCTAACATTCTAGTGCTCCACAGAAACTGATATTGTCCACTTTAGGAAACACTATTTAAATGAACAGAAGAGAACATTCCTCTCCCGATTTCTTACTTAACTTTCGGGTTAGATTTTAATTCATTCTGCTTAGTTTGTAGAAAAATAACTCATGCTGAATTAAATATTTGATAATTAGAATCTGGATCTCAAATTCCACCAAAATGGATACCTGGTGGAGTATAAGGTTGAGATATTAGACAATAAAACATCATATTGTTTGTGCTTGAGGAAAAGTTGTTTGTGTGAGATTTTTCACAATGTAATGTGGAGAAAGTGGTTGACAGACTTGGATGGGCAAAAGAAGATTTCCGTGAACATTTATTTCACCAAGTACCCTCAAAAGAGAGCAGAGGATCGGTACTCTTTGTCATGAAGAAAATATCTTTGTTCTTCTTAGAAGTGTCTGTTTCTCATGAAGTCCTGGTGTATCTTGCATTTCCAATCAGGGAACTACCAATATTCTTTTTTAAATAGCTTGATTAACATACAATTTGCATATCATACAATTTAATAGTTCAATCACATTAAGAAGAGTTGTAAAAACTTCACCGCAATCAATTTCAGAACATTGTCTTCGTTCTTGTACTTGTTAGCTCCTCATTTCCCCCAACCCTTCCCTGCCATTGCCCTAGGTAATTATTAATCCAATTTCTGTCTCTAAAAGTTTACCTACCTTGGACTTAATATATAGAAAATCACACAAAACAAAAACAAGAAGGGAACCAAAAAAATGACAAAATAAAACAGGAAAACCTCAAAATGAATGAAAATTAAAACATTAAAATGGGTCAAAAAGGAAATCAAACAATAAGACGTTATATTTCAGACTAATTACATATGCCATAGTCAACTTTACAATTTTTTCTACTAGCAAGGTCATTCACATCCCAAACTATGATCAGAGGGGATTCACTAAAGGCTTAATCCATGTGGGAACCTTGCGAATGGATTTTGGACTTCCACTATCATCCATGCCTTCTGATGTAAGCTTGGATAGGGTACCCTCCTCCAAATTTTGATTTTGTTATTTACAGTCCTTGATCATGCAGGCTGGTGTGAATCTTCCAAGGGGACATGGTTGACACCTCACTTATGGCTGCTTGTTTTAAGACAAACCTTTAAGATCCCAGACTGTATTCTTTCTGATAGCTGGGCACTGTTAGTCTGGGTGAACTAGGGAAACAAATCCACAGAAACTCTTAAGTATAAGAGAAAGTTTTATATAAAGGGTACGTGTACTTTAAGAAAGCATCCCGACCCAGTGCTGCCCAAGCCCATAAGTCCAACATATGTCTGACACTGTTCTACAACGTCCTCCTCCATCTCACAAAACACACGCAATGACGGCGACTGCAGGAGGAAAGCCGATCGGTGAGTGTGTAAGCCTCTCAGTGCTGGCAGGGGTCTCTGCACGTCTGCTCCAGCACCCAGGGCTGCATCGGGGTAGGTCCATGTGGCTTCTCCTCAGGGATGTCTTGCAGGAAGTGAGCCTTGCCAGCTGAAGCAGGGAACTGGCTAAGGCGGCTGACCCTGATCCAACCATCAGAGAGCAAGAGACCCAAGAACTAGAAAGGCAAGGCTTACCGAGCCATTTATCTCTCCGCCCTTCAATTAACCCCACATGTGTTTATTGGCCAGGTTGGCACAATGAACCTTAACTATCTCAAGCACCATCTGATTTCTTCACCACACTTTGCTATATAGCACATAGATCTTCAGTGATACCTTCATGAGGGCAAGTATCAAGTAAGACCATGTCATAAGAAATAATTGCTCTAAGATTAGGGCTGCAATTAAATGTGAGCTCAAAATCCATTCATCTAGTTATTATGTGTATGTCTTGGGTTCACTTTAGTAACATCATTATCATTTTATGACAAACAACAATATAAGTCATCCCCCAGGGGCATAAAATTATTCTATTGATAAATCATTAATTTAGGCAATGAACTGCCCAATATTCTTATCTTAAATTGTAGAAAGAGAAATATGGACAACCTCAATGATTTATTCATTTTAATATTTATTTGCAGTGTTTCCAAAGTTTAGTTTTTACTAAAAGTGAGATAACTTGCCAAATGTTATTCTTTAGCATAATCTTACGTAAATTTTAGGTTAAGCGTGTGATCTCTGGAATCAGATTGCTTTACTTTATTTCATTTTTAATTTCCTGCTTTCTATTTACCTTTCTGTGCTTCCTTTCAGTCACCTCAACAAGGGAAGTATTGGTAATTATATTTCTCTCATTAGGAGGGTTGTCAAGAATAAATGTGTATATTTATTAAACTTTCTTAGGACAGTTAATGACCCTTAGTAAGCGCTTAACTAATAATAGCTATAGAAAGGGAGTCATGTTGGTGGTGGTAGTAAAACAGTACTTTATATATGAGAGCTCTAATTCTTGTAAATTTGAAATTTTACAGCCGTGAAACACACAAAATCGCAGTGTTTTACATTGCTGAGGGTCAAGAAGACAAGTGTTCCATCCTCTCCAATGAGCAAGGGAGCCAAGCCTATGAAGATTTTGTTGCTGGACTTGGATGGGAGGTAATACAGTAGGTGTTTATTGACCAACACTATTGGAAGATGAGTATAAACCAGACATTGATTTCATTTCTGTTTTTACATTCAAAGTGCAGGGATAGTATTCTTTTTTTTTTTTAGGGATAGTATTCTAAAGTTGAAAAATATGCTGACTTTGACATCTTCTCTTTTCAGCTCTTGATTCTTGAACTTTTGTTACTCTGTTTTGTTCTTACTATTATTTCATATGCTTTTTGCCAGAACTGAGCTTATCCAGCCAGAGACAGTTTATAGTAAGATAAGACAAAATGTGGACAGAGAAGAAAAGAGTTTGATCACAATGTGGAGATTGGAGGAGAAATCAATGGCTTAATGTGTGTAACGATGAAGAAAGAGTTAGAGGAAGCCAAATATTGGAATGAAAATTAAATATGGTAGCCATTATGGTTTAGATAGTAATCCATTTCTCTAAGGTAGATCCCATGATGATTATTATGGAAAAAGGTGGTTGTTTTTCTAAATAATATTCTGACATACGGATTGTGTTTTTGCATACACATATACATATTTACATATACAAATACATATTTATCTCCAGGAATATAAATTGGTAGGGAAATATATCCTGAGAATCTAAAAGAATTCAGAGTAGTAAAAGTAGAAAGTAGTGTCAGAGATCAGGGCTAACAAGTGGAAATGAGGTTGGGTAAGAGCACATCAAGTTTAATACCTTGTACTTTTTGAAAAGGTCAAGTAATTTGTGACTTAAAAGAGTTATTACTATTCCAATAAATCATTGTTGTTCTTACTGATAAAGTTACTTCTTATTCATTGTAGAATATGCTTATTATTTATTATATATATTTCTAAACCATATACTTTTAACAAAAGTTCTAGGAAAATCTAAATAATTCAGTGTATGAGGGGATCCCCTCCCCGCCCCCCAAAATGGAAAAAGTTTCACTGGGTGAAGCTTTCCTAGTACACATTTTTCCCACTGGACAAGCGTCCAGTAGCTCACTCTGAGTTAGTGCAACCAGTGGCATCACCTGGGAAGTTTCACTTTGGTCATAGTGAATTTTTTTGTAAAAAGTTTCATTCTAATCTCGTTTTTTGTGATGCCAATTTAAGAGAACAGTGTGTGGTGGTGGTGAAATTTTGTTTTCTTGGTAAAAATGCCTCAGAAACTGTTGTGATGTTGAATACAGCTTATAAGGGCAGTGTTATGGGAAAAACACAAGTGTATGAGTAACTTTCTTGTTTCAAAAATGGTGACATGTCGATTGATGACAACAAACTTCATTCTGGACGTCCATCAACATCCTGAAGGGATGAAAATATCTAATCATAGTGCACTTGTAGTTCATTTCACCAGGTCAGACTGTTAATCAAGCTTTCTATTTAGAGGTTCTGAAAGGATTGTATAACAGTGTGGGACAAAAAGGACATGATTTGTGGCAGACGGGGGACTGGTTTTGCCACCACGATGATGCACCTGCTCACGCAGCCATTTCAGTGTGCCAGTTTTTGACACACAAAAAACAGCATTCTTCTCTTGCCACATGCACCTTACTCACCTGACTTTGCTCCATGTGACTTCTCTTGCTTCCTCAAATGAAGAGGGACATAAAAGGACAGCGATTAGACGACAAAGAAGAAGTGAAGAAAAAACCAAGGGAGCTGCTATCAGCCATCCAAACAGATGACTTTGAAAAATGTTTCCAGGAATGGATCAGATTTGATAAATGTATTAAGTGTAATTGAGAGTACGTTGAAGGTGATAAGGTTGTTTTGAGGGGAAAAATAGTAATACATAGCTTTGGAAAAAATCCATTTTGGTGGGGTACCCCTCATATATATTGGTAGTATTTGGCATAGAAGCGATTCTTCTGTTTCTTTCTTTCCAATGTGTTAGAAGTGAACACTTTCCTGGAAGTGAAAAAAAAAATTAAATCTAGGCTCTAAGCAGTGAGCATTTACACTATAGCTTTAAGTTGAATTGTGACTAATAGACTTTGGTGAATGTATCAATTAGAACAAACCTTTTTCAATGCAGACCTAGCTGTTAGATTGTATCGCAACCCTACCTGTTGAACCTCATATCCTATAGTGCTCTCCTTTGAGTGCTCCTTTGATTGTTTTGGGCACCATACCAACCATTTGAAAAATCAGAAAACCCCTCAAACCATGTTTGCATGGTGAGTTGGCAGAGGAAAAGGTGAGAAGCATGCATCAACTTTTGAAAGTGATTTTCTTTAGTCAGTAAGATCACGGAACATTTTTATATGTAAAGTTCTGTTTCTTTAATTTCTTAATTTTGCCCAATGCTGGATTACCTTTATTTGTAATCAGAAAAACATGACATAAAAGTAAAAATAGAGTGGTTTTTAATCCACATTTCTACTTAGTGAATCAGAACAGCTTATTTTGGTCTTCATCCTTTTTCCTCTTTATAACCTGTACCAGGTGGACCTCTCAACTCACTGTGGTTTTATGGGTGGCCTTCAGCGCAATGGCAGCACAGGGCAGACAGCCCCCTACTATGCTACCTCAACCGTGGAAGTGATTTTCCATGTTTCCACAAGGATGCCATCAGACTCAGATGACTCACTCACCAAAAAGGTAAGGGGCCACCTTATATACTCATACTATTCTCCTTTGTAGGTGAGGCTTTCCTGAAACTAGAGAGAGTCATTTGATATCATCAATATAACTGATTTGCTCTGGACTTTAAATCTGTGTAATTTATACATATGTTTACATATAAAATAAATTTTATGTATTTCTTTTTTAACAGTTCTGTTGACATGTAATTTGTGTACCATACAATTCAGTGTTTTAAATATATTAAAGAGTTGTGCAATCATTACCACAATTAATTTTACAACATTATCCTCGTTTTTGTAACAATTATTATTAGCTCTTCATTAAGGTCCAACCTCCCCTGTCATTACCCTAAGGCACTATTAATCTACTTGCTATTACTATAGATTTACCTAACTTGGATTTTATATAAAGAAAACCTACAAAACAACTGCAAAAAATAAAATACAATAAAACCTCAATCCAAGATAAAGTAGAAGATAACAGTAACTAGAACAGATTTCAAAGTAGTAAAAAGAGGGAAAAATGATATGTTATTTTTTAAATTTTAATAATTTTTTTAACTGGGGGATCTTACAGCTTTTATAACCATCCATACACCAATCATATCAAGCACATTTGTACATATGTTGTCATCATAATATGTTAAATCTTAACCTGCAGTAATCCACTTTCCAGCATACTCTGTTTTTGTTTGTTTTTTTTAAAATCATTTTATTGGGGGCTCATACAACTCTTATCACAATCCATACATTGTGCCCATACTCTGTTTTAAGGCATGAATATTGAAATGTCTAGTCCATGGTCCAAGGAAATTCAATGGAGGCTTAATCCTGATGAGGACTCTGCAAATATAGATTTTGGGATTTCAGTCATCCAATGCCTTGTGCAAATGGGGTGCTCAGAATTTAAACTCTAATATAATTTCCTCCTCTGATCTTGAATATTTATTATTTACAATCCTTGGATCACATGGGCTTGTGTTCTCCTTCCATGTAGAATATGCTGACACCTCACTAAGATGACTGCTTGTTTTAAGACAAGCCTTTAAGAACCCCACAGGATATTCTTTCTGATCACAATCACCATGTGATTCTTCACTACTTAGTCGTAGCAACAATATCATCAGTTCATAAAGGCAAGTATCCACATTTTTGAGAACTAATTATTTTGAGGACTAACTATTCTTAAATTTGGGCTTGAGGATTAAGTGCAACCTCAAAATTCATTCATATATCTTCAATTCATACATATCCCTGGTCCACTTTAGTAACAATATTATTACCTTGTTGAGAAATAACTAACTTTCATGAGACATTTGGTAATTTTAATAATAGTATCATTAATCAAGCAAATGGTATAAAACTTAAAAGTACTATTGAGGGAAGGAAAATATACATATATAGGAAAGCTTTCTAAACTAAAATATATGGGATGATCACTTACACGGTTTAAAAAGTAAGTATATGGTAGTCTTAAAAAAGCAAGCTATTTGAACCAAACCCACTGACTCCCAAATCTAAAATCTTGGGACAGCAGTCCTCTGCTTCTTCTCAGTCGGGGGTATTTCAGCTTTAAGGCCAAAGGAATATTTCAGTTCCTTTAATCTGCAGTCCGTCTGTTTAAGATGAAGTTCATTTACTTAGATTATCACATCAAATCATGCTCGTGTAGCATGAAGAATGCTATATAATGCTATATACCTCGAAAAGACAATCTAAATCTAGGTAATCTATAGCACATAGCCAGGGTCACCAAGGGCTGAAAGTATATTAGATCAAAATGCATGATTTAGCAGCATAATACTGGGTGAATTCTCGCATTAGGTGTATATATAAGTAACATTAAATGATTCCTCAGGGGCAGGCAGCTCCTCCTAGGTTTAGCCGCCAACAGAAATGAAATGTCTTTCTTAAGGCAGACAAACACCCCCATCTTTTCTTTTTTTTGTCCCGGTGCTATTTTCTTTTCTTTTTTTTTTTTTAAACATTTTATTAGGGGCTCATACAACTGTTATCGCAATCCATACACACATCAATTGTGTAAAGCGCATTTGTACATCATTCTCAAAACATTTTCTCTCCACTTAAACCCCCGACACCACCATCTTTGGGCAATGAAATCCCATTGAAATTCACTGATCGCCATTATAGGAGTATCTATTAATTTGCGGTGACTGTGGGAAAATGCTCTGTGGCAGGAACTATTTGTCCTGTCTTCCCCTGCTAAACAAAAACTAACCCCAGCTGAAGTTAGGGCTCCTCTGAAGAAGGGATATTAAAGATGTGCAAATTAAGATAATAATGAATGGCTTACAAGGTTTAGAAAGGCACACCACCATATTCTTTGGGGAACTAGATTAAATGACCATATGACCTGAGAGCAGATGCTGTCTTTGTCCATATAGTAATATTTTCATGCAATATTTGCCCATTTGACTAACTTCACTCAGTGTTCTCTAGGTCCATCTAAGATGTGAGGTACCTTGAACTTTCGTTGATGGTTTTAATTATGCATAATATTCCATTCTTTGTGTGTACCAGGATTTCTTTACCGATTTAGGGCTGCTTTTATTTTTATGTATTTTTTTTAGCTACTTTGCTGCCATGAACAAGAGAGGGCCTGTGTCTGTTCTTACATCTCTCACTTCTTTAGGTACATTACCAGCAGAGGTGTTACTGGATCATATGGGATTTCTACTCTGACTTGTTTTAGGTAACACCATATTGCTTTTCACAACAGTTGTACATATGTACAGGCTCACCCTCAGTGTATGACAGTTCAGTTTCTTTGCATGCTTTCCAGCATTTGTTGTTTTGTGTTCTTTGAATTGGGCTGTCATTGTTGGTGTAAGGTAATACCTCATCCTTATTTTGATGTGTCCCCAACACTCACAAGGGTCCTCATGAGCCACTTTGCAATTGTGGAAAATTTTAAAGACAGACAGTGGGGCACAGGGGCTCTTTGTCTCATGTTAGGACAGAGAGAGAGAATGTATTTTCCAATGGGTTTACATAGTGGGGCTTACAGATCTTTCATAAGGCATGCATGTCATACAGCTAACACATCATAGATGAATAACATAATAGACAAACAAGTGAATCTTCTTGACCTAGTGCTAGTTGACCTTGAGCCCTCCAGAGCCCTCCTCGGGGTTGCTACATTTATGGTTGGTTGGCTATAGAACCTGATTGCTTTTATCTATGGAAACCCTTTAGGCATTGTGAAGTATCCAGACACAGGAATGATTCATCTTATATGGTAGCATCTTTATGACAGTTCTTTCAGGGGAGGTTATTGGAGGGACTGTGTTCAGTCATGAGAATGTATATTAAAACTTATTTACATCTCATAACTGTGAGAGTCTTCTCCCACCAGAGTTGGCTTTCCAGACCCGTAATTATGAGCATGGATGATTTATATTCTCATCCCGTCCCTCAGTTTATTACAGTTTTCCCTTTTGTATTATGTATTAAATTTGAAAGGGCTACATAGGTGGTCTGACTTTCCTCCACACGCTGAAACTCTGCAGAAATAGAAAGCAATTACAAGAACCAAAATCATGACTAAAGCAAAACAGTGAATCCAGAGCCAAATCTGTGCAATCAACTTTGAACCCATGCTCGTGGATCCAAGTCTTCTAAACTATTTACCAATTGCTTGATGGTGTCTGGGCTAGGGGACATTTTCAACCCATCTTTAAAAGTATTGAAGACATCCTTCTTCAGCTGTTATATATCTAATCAGATGTTTCCCTTAAATTCCTGCAAATGGCTTCTAATTAAGGATCGATCATGTAAAGTTTCATTATACAGATAAGGGGTTACACCAAATTTGTAACATTTCAATAATATTTCAGCATCAATTGCTGTGTAAGTCCATAAACTGGTAACAGCTATTTTCTCTTCCAGTTCATTGTCCACCTTTGTCTATGTGACCTAGAGTCGGAGAGCTTGTATAAAATGTTCAGTTTTGATAGAGCCCTAGGGTTTCATTCTGGTGAGAGTAGCTGTGGTATAAGCAGTCATAAGTTTTAAAAAGGCAACAATTGACTGTCTCACGAATCAGTGGCATCTTACTGAAGTTTGTGATAGTTTCGACAATGGCAGGAGAGGTCTTTTTGATGTCTCTGCTCTAGGAGAAATGACTGAACTTGGTATCTGCCAAGTCAGTCCATGAAAAGCTGACACCAAATGGCATTGTTCAGCCTTCATGACACACACAGGATAAATCCAAGGACTGAGAGACTTTTTAATATGGCTATTTTTTTTTTTTTGCTTTTTCTGAATTAATTTATGTCACCAATCTCTTTCCTATAAATGTATAGGGTTAAGTGTGACTACAGGCTTAATTAAGCCATACTACTCTTTAGGTTCTATACATTGTAGGACTTTTTCACTTTGTTATACTTTTTCCTGGTAGCTTCTTGATAATTTTGATCAAAAATTCCAGTAACAATTTGAATACCTTGAGGATTTAGGTTAGATCTTTCTAACATTAGTCCTCCTGTTCCCTCTACTAGGGGTCCCCAGACACCAGTCTTAACAATTGCTGGGACCAGCTGAACTTCTTGTCTGGTTAGATCTACTGCTACATTCCCTCTGGTAGTGGGCTGAAGTGATAAGACCAGTTGATAAGATTGTGCATCAGTTGGACTGGACCTGCACTCTCTGGACTCCTTTCCCTGCTGGGTGGTGTTTCCTAAGGGAACTCTTTCACTGCCAAGGACACTGGCTCGCCCAGTGCCATTAGTCTAAAATTGATTAAACATGCAATAAAGATGCATGTATAGTTACTTGTGATTGGAATGCAAATGTTGGAAACAATGAGGAAGGAATAAAGTGGAAATCTATGGATTTTGTTATAAAATGAAGCTGGAAATGACATGATAGGATTTTCAAAACTAATGACTTGTTCATAGCAAATATCTTTTTTAATTATTAAAAAAGATTATTAATCATTTTATTGGGAGCTCATACCACTCTTATCACAATCCATACATACATCAATTGTATCAAGCACATTTGTACATTTGTTGCCATCATCATTCTCAAAATATTGGCTTTCTACTTGAGGCCTTGATATCAGCTCCTCATTTTTCCCCTCCCTCCCTACTCCCCCCTCCATCATGAACCCTTGATAATTTATAAATTATTATTATTTTGTCATCTTACAAATATCTTTTTTCAACCACACAAAGTTACACATGGACTTCCCCAGATGGAATACAAATTGACTACAGAAATCAAATTGACTAATTCTGTAGGAAGACATAATAGAAAAGCTCAATGTCAGCAGCAAAAACCAGTTCAGGAAAAAAAAGTAATAATAAAATGAGTCCAGGAGCCAACTGTGGAACAGACCATCAATTGTTTTTAAATAAATTCAGACTAAAGCTGAAGAAAAAACAAGTCCAGGGGAAGCCAAAATACAACCTTGTATCTATCGCACCTGAATTTCTAAAGCATCCCAAAAATAGATTGATTCATTGAACACTGATAGAAGGCCCATTGAGATGTAGGAGGACATCAAGACCATCATGAATGTAGTAATCAAAAGTTCATTAAAAAGACAGACAGACAGGAAGGAAGGAAGACAGAAAAGATCAAAGTGGATATTGGAAGAGACTCTTATACTTGATGTTAATTATAGAGTAGTTAAACCAAATGGAAAAAAGGATGATGTCAAGTAGCTGAATAGAAAATTTCAAAGGGCAGCTCAGGAAGACAAAGTCAAATATTATAACGAAATGTGTAAGGACCAGAATTAGGAAATGAAAAAGGAAGAACATGCTCAGCATGTCTTGAAATGAAAGAACTCAAAAAAATCCAAGCTTAAAATTGCAATTTTGAAAGATTCTAGAGGCAAAATACTGAATGATGCGGGAAGCTTCAAGAGAAGATGGAAAAAATACACAGTCGCTGTATCAAAAAGAACTAGTCAACAATCCGCCATTTCAGGAAGTAGCATATGAGCAAGAACCAATGATACTAAAAGAAGAAGTTCAAACTGCTCTGAAGGCATTATCCAGAAGCAAAGCTCCAGGAATGGATGGAATTCCCATTGAAATGTTTCAGAATGCCAAAGCAGCCCTGGTAGAACTCACTTGTCCATGCCTGGAAATTTGGAAGACAGCCACCTGGCCAAATGACTGGAAGAGACCTATATGTGTGTCCTTCCCAAAGAAAGGTGGCCCAACTGAATGCTCAAACTATAGAACAATATAATTGATATCGCACACAAGTAAAATTTTGCTTTAGATCATCCAACAGCCATTGAAAAAGCTCATTGACAGGAAACTGTCAGGAGTTCTGGCTGGATTCAGAAGAGGGCATGAAACAGGAAAATCAATGCTTATGTCAGATGGATCTTGGCTCAAGGCAGAGAATAGCAGAAAGATCGTTATTTATGTTTCATTGACTATGCAAAGGCATTTGACTGTGTGGACCATAATAAACTGTGGATGATCTTGAGAGAATGGGAATTCTAGAACACTTCCTTGTGCTCCTTCTGAATTTGTACATGGATCCTGAGGCAGTTATGGAAACAGAACAAGGGGATAGTGCATGGTTTAAAATCAGGAAACGTGTGTGTTGTTTGTATCCTCTCATCATACTTGCTCAACCTATATGCTAGGCAAATCATCAAAGAACTTGGATTATATGAAGAAGTGTGCGGCATCAGGATTGGAGGAAAGCTTATTAGCAACACTAATCTGCAACTAGTCTGCAACACTGCTTGATGAAAGTGAGGAGGAATTGAACCATTTGATGAAAATAAAAAATTGTAGCCTTCAGTATGGATTACTGAATTCAAAGTAAGAAAGACCATAATCCTCACAACTAGGCCAATAGGTAGCATCATTATAAATGGAGAGAAGGTTGAAATTGTCAAGGATTTTGTCTTGCTTGCATCCACAATCAATGTACAAGGAAGCAGCAGTCAAGAGATCAAAAGATGTATTGAATTAGGTTGTTACAGTAAACCAGTCTCTAACAACCGTGGGGTTCACAGGTGCAACTGTGCGGTGATAATATATCAATATTATAGTAAAGTCATAGTAGATAGGAGAGAAGATAAAATAAAGGAGTCAGACAAATTTCATGGTAGCATGCTCACCTCCGGGACTGCCATGATCTCAGCACCCAGGTCCAAGTGCAGAGAGAGAGAATCTTGGGATATTTGTAGGTAGCCATAATAGATGCATATTCAGCAGTTACATACATCATAAGATGGGTGGTAACCATAGTAAAGTCCCTGAACACACAGGTGAGGAAACCTAATACCTGCATTGGGGATAGGCCTGAGGGGGGGTGGGCTCCATGGCTGGAGGAGATAACAAGGATGTCAACTTCTATAGGGAGATAGAATCAACCATATGCTCACTTTAAGGCAGCCTAGCTATTAGGAGAAAATCCGTGGGGATGATATTTAAAGCAGGATAATATACTTGGCTTTTATCTCTAACTTACCAAAGTGGTGACTTTCCTACAGCGGAATACTAGCTTTCCAATTTCCCTCCGTTATAAGTTAGGGAATAAGTCCTAGTCATATTTCCCTCAGTGTCAGTTTCCCACATTAGGTAAAACTGCTGCACAAGACCTCTATAGAGTATTGAAGAACAAGGTTATAAGGAATAAGGTGACCCAATCCAAGGTATCCTACATTGCATCAAGTCAATGTGAAAGTTGGACATTGAATAAGGAAACCATAGAGAAATAAATATATTTGAATTTTGGTGCTGGAGAAGAATATCGGTAGTACCATGGACTTCTAAGAAGACAAGCTAATCTGTTTTGGAAGAAGTAAGGCCAAAGTACTCCTTAGAGGCA
>NW_022109491.1:46981271-46982818 GCF_000313985.2 Echinops telfairi | reverse complement strand
CTGGAGAAGAATATCGGTAGTACCATGGACTTCTAAGAAGACAAGCTAATCTGTTTTGGAAGAAGTAAGGCCAAAGTACTCCTTAGAGGCATCTGCTAGATAGTAGTGAGTTTGGGTTTTTTTATTTTTTCCATAAACTAGGGATATTCTTTCATTATATGTCTCTTTTGGTTTCTTGAAATAGTGTTGTGTAGTATTTGGGGGGGGGGCTATACATCTTTTGTTTTTCTGATTAGGTTTATTCCTAAGTATTTCATCTTTTGTGTGGCTACTGTAAATGGTATTGTTTTTGTGATATCTTTTTCAGAGCTCTCTACAGGAATCTGATTGATTTCTGTTTGTTATTCTTATATCCTGCAATCGTATTGTTTCATCTTTCGAACTTTCTACATATACGAGGGAGTACCAAAAAACACTGTATTTAAATTTTTTTTACGTAACAACCTTATTACCTTCAAAGTACTCTCCATTACACTTAATATGTTTGTCATATCTGTGATTCCATTCTTGAAAACATTTTCAAACTCATCTGTTTGGATGGCTGACAGCAACTCACTCATTTTATTATTATTATTATTATTATTATTATTCATCTCTTCAAAGTCATCAAAGTGCTGTCCCTTTATTTCCCTCTTCATTTGTGGAAACAAAGAAGTCACATGGAGTGAGGTCAGGTGAGAAAGGTGCGTTGGGCAAGAGAAGCATGCTGGTTTTTGCCAAAAAATTGGCACACTGAAATGGCTATCATGCAGGTCCATTGTTGTGGTTGCAAAACCAGTCACTTGCTTGCCACAAATCAGGCCTTTTTTGTCACACACTGTTACGCAATCCTTTAAGAATCTCTAAATAGAACGCTTGATTAATAATCTGACCTGCTGGAACGAATTCCAAATGCTCTACAAGTCAACATTTTCACCATTTGGGAAGTTGACAGACATCCACAACAAGGTTTTTCATCAACCAACCTTTCACCTTTTTTTGAAATGAGAAAACACTCCCACTCGTGCGCCTGAGTTTTTCCCATGGCACTGCCCTTGTAAGCTGTGTTCAGCATCGTAACAGTTCCTGTGGAATTTTTCCGGAGCAGGAAACAAAATTTCATAGTCACACACTGTTCTCCTAAATCAGCTATCACAAAAAAAAAAGATTTGAGCAAAACTGCTTTTATGAAAAAATTCACTGTGACCAGAGAGAACCTTCTCAGGTGATGCCGCTGGGTATACTAACAGAGTGAGTTACTCATTGCTCACCTACTGGGAAAAATGAATGCTATGAAAGCTCCACCCAGAGGAGGGTTTTTTTGTGTTGTTTTTTTTTTGGGGGGGGGACTCCCTCATAATATTATCTGCAATTAGTGAAAGTTCCACTTATTTACCCATTTAGATTGCTTTAATTTCTTATGTTATCTAATGGTTCTGGCTCAGACTTTCAGCACAATGTTTAATAATGCAGGCATGTACATATGTAAATATATTTATATATGATGATGGGGTTATAGATGTATGTGCATATATTTATAGGTTTAGTATTAAGGTAGCAGATAGGCA
>NW_022109491.1:46975225-46977496 GCF_000313985.2 Echinops telfairi | reverse complement strand
CAGAAATAATGATCTCTAAGTTTAAATTCTGGCTATGCCCTTGCATGGCATAGGTATCATAAAATTAATTTGGTAGCATATTATCCATTTGTATATTGTGAAATCATTCATATAGGATTGATGTTAACTCTTCTCTAAATGTTTCATAGAATTCTCAAGTAAAACCATCTGGTCAGACATTTTAAAGTTGGAATTCTTTTTATTACTAGATCTATGTTATAGGGCTTGTTGAGATTGTCTACTTCAGTGTAGTAATTTAGGTAAATAATCCATTTCTAGAAATTATCTGTTTCTTCTAGGTTTTTTTAATTTGTTTGAAAAATATTTTAATATACTCTGTTCATTACTTTTTATCTCATTTGTTCCTGTTGTAATGTCATTGATTTCATTTTTTATTCATAAAATTTGCTTTTTGTTTAGTCGTTCTTTTCATATGTTTGTTTTACTAGTTTCTCAATTTTGTTAATCTTTGCAAAGAACTAACTCCTTGTCTTGAATTTTTTTTCCAGGTCTATTTATTTCTGACTAAATCTTTATTATCTGTTTTCTCCCAGTGTCTGAGGGTTTGTTTTGCTGGTCTTTCCCCAAAATTTCTATAGTTTATTTGTAAGGTGTTTATTTTAATTATTTCTGCCTTTTTGACATGTGCACTTTTTGCTATAAATTCCCTCTGACTACTGCTTTTGCTGTGTCTCAAAATTTTAATAGGTTGTATTTTTGTTCTCATTTGTTTCAAATAATTTTTGTATTCTTTATTTCTTCAATACCAGTTGGATTTTAAGTAAAGCGTTGTTCGATGTTGTTCAGTTTCCATGTATTTGATTTTTGGGTGGTTAATTGTCCAATAGTTGATTCCTACTTTTATAATATTCTGATCTGAAAAAAATGGTTTGTTGTATCTCACTGTTTTTGAATTTACTGATGCTTGCTTTAAGGCCTAAAATGTAATATATTCTGAAGTAGGTATCATTACACCAGAACAAAATGTAAAAGATGTTTTTGTTGAGTGATGTACTCTATATATGTCTAAGAGACCAAATTGATTTAAACATTTGTGATGTTTAGTCCTTCTGTATCTCGTATTTTTATTGATTTTCTTCCTAATTGATTGATCTTTGCTGAAAAGTTATGTGTTGACGTCTCCTTGTATTATTGTATTATGGTCTATTTGTCTCTTCATTTCTGTAAGAATTTGATTAATGTATTTTGAATGTCTTGCATTTGGAGCATATAAATGATCGATATGATTTCTTGTCCAATTTAAGCTTTCATAAACATCTTTTTCCCCTCATTATCTTTCACTTTGAGGTCTATTTTGTCAGAAATTAGTATTACTACTCCTATTTTCTTTTGACTGCTGTTAGAGTAATTTTTGGTTCATTTTGTCTGGTTGATACTCCCTTTGCTTATTTTTGCTTTTATTTTAGGGCTTAACTTACTATTTTTTCTCTTTTGTTTATTAAAATTTAACCTTTTCTGTGAGGATTGTTTGTTTCTTGTGATTTTCTTTCCAAATCCAAACAGTTTGTTCTTGTTTACTGTTTGTAAAAGTAAACTTTTAGCCCATTTGACTATTTATTATCTACTCTGTGCCTTCTGTTTTTTGGTGTACTTTTTGTTTTCACTGTGGTTTTGTTATATGTGGTTCCTTATTTTGATTCATATGGTCTGGTTCACTCTATGTATTACTTAATCACTGAAGTACTATGTTTTCTCAGTAATAATGTGTGTCTGATAATTTTAGGTTGCTATTGTTGTTATGATTCTCTGTCCAAAAAACTGCTTTTAATAATTTTGTAAAGTGGTCATGTTTTTAAATGCCTTTAGTTTCTCCTTGTCAGAAACTTACAATCTTTCTCCCTTAGATGTGAGGAAATTTTTGTTGAATAAAAGATTATTGGTTGACAGATTGTTTAGTTTTGTTGTTCGTTTGGTTTTGTTGGGGTTTTTTTGAATATCAATATCATTTAACTTCTTGGCATTCTTGGTTTCAATAAAGAAATTTGAAAATACCCTAATTGGTTGGCCTTATATGTAATTTGGTTGCTTAAAATTTTCTGTTCTTTTTTCCTGGATCTCTCTAAATTGCTTCCTTCTCTTTGAAGTTGGAAATTTTTCTTTTAATATTTTCTGGCTATTTTCATTTGGGGTCAATTATGTTTGCAGTTCTCTAGGCTTTCTGAACAGTTATTTTATGTTCGGTTATATTAGGGAAATTCTCACTTAATAACTAATCAACTATTTTCCCTACAGCTAATATTTCTTCTTCCT
>NW_022109491.1:46954268-46974963 GCF_000313985.2 Echinops telfairi | reverse complement strand
AAAGTCCTCTTCAGACTCATGAAACACATGCAATAACGCCAAATGCAGGAAGATCACAGGCCAGTGGGTTGGAAGTCTTCTGGATGCAGTGGTGGTGTACGCATCTCAGCACTGGCAGGGCTCTCTACGTGACTTCTCTGGCTCAATTTTCTTGTATTTTGGTCATCAGAGATTAGTGTTCGAGATCACTGATTCTTGTTTCCTTTGCTTCCATCCTTCTATTGTGTACTCTCCAAGTGTTATTTAGTTCTAATATTTCATTGTTTGTTTTTTGAATTTTTTATGTAGACTTGTTGAATTATTTCTAGCTTTCCATTTAGTTTGTCAGAATGGTCTTTTAAAATATTCATGATTTCCTATGTAGGTGCCTCTGGGGTTTTTTTTGGGGGGGGGTTTGTTTTGGGGTTTTTTTCTCCTATTTCTATCATTTTTTCCCCCAGTTGTTTAAAATTTGCTGGAGAACTCTCTTATGGGAGTACCCAATGCCCTCTCCTCTTCCAAGATCTCGGAGTCCACATTTCTATGTACTAATTGAGTTATTTTCTCCCATTTCTGAAAGTGTGCAGAGATTGTTGTTTCCGAGACATGGAATTATTGTCTGTTTTTTGTTGTTTGTTTGTTTTATGCTTGTCTCTGCATACAAAACAATCCCAATTCATTTATTGTGTAATTCATAGTAGTCAAGCATGGCCAGGCAGTTAAGAACAAGCCCACCCCTAGGAGGAACCAAGAGCAGAAAACAATTAAATATATTTTCCTATTACAGGCCTGAATTTGAGGTTGACTTTCAAGTTGCCAGGGAATGCAAGGCAGTGATTGACAAGACCAACACCATGGAGTAGAGAAAAGACTGTTTCCAACACTGCTGGCCAGGACTGTTTTTGCAGGCTCTGTATAGTCTTAGTGTGGTCCAGTTTTTATTTTAGCATGGGCCTGCAGGCAGGCAGATGCTAGCACTTTGAATCCTGGGCCTATGGAGTAACACTCAATCACTGCCATCCTGATTCTCCCCGCTAATATATACCCTCCCAATTCTAAACTGCCAGAGTCTGTCCATCATCCCACTCCGCTGGGGAAGTTATGCCACAGTCCAGTCCCCAAGAGTTCTAGCCAGGTCAGGAGTTGGGATCCAGTTCACAGCAAAACAAAATCTCCCCTATCTATGTATCTTCCTATGTATCTTCGTAGCCGAGTTTGGCCTCAACCCCTTCCCAGTTATGATGGGGAATTGTTAATTAGCAGTAAAAGGGAGGGAGGGGGCAATCAGCTCACTGCCAAAGCTCATCGCCAATGTCCAGAGAGCCAGGAAAAAGGGCTGCTTTACAGACATCCTGCAGAGCAGCACAGAATCCAAGGATTTTTATATGATTTTTTTTGTGTCAGTCCCTCCCTCTGAGGCACTGAGATGGAGTTAGCAGAGTTTTCTGTTCTTTAAGTGAAGTACAGAGAGCTCAGGCTGCTGAAAGTCAGTAAGCAGGGATTAAGCAAGGTCTGACTACACAGCCATGTTGGATCTCTTGCTGTGTGTTTTTCTGATTTGTTGTTGTTGTATTATTGGTTTAGTTATTCTTTGTTTTGTTCTGTATTGTTTTGAGTACTGTTTTTAGTGTTATCATTTCTACGTGCCAGTGACTTGTCTGTTGCTCCCACATTTGTCTGCTTTTGTTGATTCTGTACCCAAAGTGTTCCTGTTAGCAATTTTTCTAATGCTAGTCTTAGTTTTTCAAATTCCTTCAGTTTTTCCTTGTCTGGAAATATCATGATCTCTCCCTCATATTTGAGAGAAAATTTTTCTGGATTCTTCTTGACAGTTATTTTTTTCTTTCAGTATTTTATATTTATACCAGTACATTCTTTTCTTATTTGCATGATTTTTGCTGAGAAGTCCAAGCTTATTCTTGCTGGTTTTCTTTTGCAGGTGGACGCTCTGTTTTCTGTAGCTGCTCAGGGTTCTCTTCTTCTCCTTCACATTGTCACAATATATTGTTCCTTGGGCCTCTGTCCTGTTTTGGATTGTCAATTTCTTAAATACTTTTTTCTCCTCATTTATGGTGTTGAAGTTCTCTTCCATGATATCTTGTATCATTTTCTCAGTAGTTTTTGTTAGTGGTGATTTCCTCTTCCTCCACGAACCCATTGATGGTTGTGAATATTGATGGTGTTCCACATTGTTCACATGTTTTCTCAATTCCTTCCCTTTTTTGTTGATTGTTTCTCTTGTCAGTTGTATCTGAAAGGATTGTCTTTTAACTCACTGATTTGGTTTCTTATTTCTTCAATTTTATTACTCTAATCTTTTATTGTATTCTCTATTTTCATTATTTTATTATTTATCTTAAGGAGATCTACTTGGTGTAGCGTTTCTAATCTTTTATTATTTTTCCTTCTGTTGTAGGCATGTCAGTTCCACTATCCTGAATTCTATTTATGATCATCCCAGAATCTTTTCTTCACTGAAATCCTTTAGGTTTGTGTGTTGTTCAGTTGTCTGTGACTGTTTTCCTTGATTTTTTTCTGTGTACTAAAATGGACTGCTCTTCCGTGGCATTGTGGTGCAGTCCCGAGTGGCCTGCCAGGTTGTGCGGGAGCACGTGACTCTTGCTAAGTTGTTGAGACGGCTGGGGTCTTGCTTGCTTGTGGATGGGGATATAGCTGAGGCCTTCCTTGCTGGGCTGCTGGTTTGGCCAGGATACAGAAATCCTCAGGGCCTTCCTTCTTAATTATTACTTTTGAACCATAGAGTTTGTCTTTATTTTCTTTTTCTTTCTTTCTGTTTTTTTATTAAAGATTTCATCCATATTCTTGACAAAATACCATGCGACCAGTAATGTTCTGAGACTTGGCCTAGTTGAAAGATTTCCTACTATAATAATTAAAATTCAGCAAATACCTTTTACAGCTCCAAGATTTAGCGTCATTGGTGATAAACTGTCTTTACCAAGATACCTCACAGCTTGACTGAAAATCAGTCACATGAACGACAGCCCTTAGTTCCTTGTCTTCTTCTAACTAAATTGCCCCTAACAGCTTAAACATGAGCGCTACAAAATTCTAAGGTGATGTATGCGCTCTTTTGCCCCTGTCATTGGGGAACATTTTCAATTCTGCAATCCAGTTGGAACCCTACAATGAACTCTTGATCCTTCTCTGCAGAAATTTGTTATCTCTAGCTAGATTAGATTTTTCACAGCTAATCTAACTGCTGTAGGGGTTTGCAGAGTGAGGACAGAGCCTTGCTATTGGATTTGTCCAATTCATTTGACTCCAGGACTATAATTGCACTTATGTCTTACAAGGCTTTTATAGCCTCAGGCTGGCCAGCAGCATAAAAAACAAATTGGCAATGATACAGTACGAGTGAAAGGGGATGAAAGACCCACATTATCAGTCTCCAGGCAGCACTGTTCTGGCAGGAAGTTTCTTGGTTAATTTACAAATAAAACTTCGATTTTGGGATGGGCACAATGTCAGCTGAACAATGGGGATGTCAGGCCTGACTGTTACTTAGTCAACGTAGCAGCCGGGGCCACTGAGGAGCAGGAATTCTTCAATCAAACAGATGACTCTTTCTGGAGCCAGCTGGCGATGTAATGCAATTAGTCGGGAAAGGAGGTCAGCCTATTTGGTGTGTACCATGACCAGTGTCACCAGTGGAGTGGTGAAATGGCAGCAGCAGGCAGAATGGACTGGGTGGAGGCATTTGGAGACTGTCAGGAGGAGAATTAGCAGGACACAGTGTCGTTGATTTCTTCAGACGTAGGAACAGGCGTATTTGTTCTGAGCCTGGCAAGCACTAGCACATTTTGAAGCCTGTTATGCAGCTGAAGGGGGCATTGGTGTGAATTACAGCTCCAATCATGTAGGAGAACCATCCATCTCCTGGATTACTCAAGAATCAGATGGGCTTAACTTTGATGCACTGAGCACACACACTAAGGATTCCTAACTTAATAATTAATAATTATCTAACATGATAATTAATAATTAAATTTGATAGTCATTACAATGTTCCAAAATTTGCAAAATGACATCTATATAACAATACCCCTTCGACTTAAGCAGCACTTTGAGATTTCCAAAGTATTCCATTGTGACCTGATACCACTAACACTTTGGCCATATAAAGTTAATTTGTGTTACTTATGTTGGTATTGTAGGTAAATGAGAGTGTGTTTGCTCTTTGCTCCACATATTTCAATCAATTACTCCTATAATCTTAGCTGTTAGTTTTGTGAATTAGTTCAGTAAATTGTAATGTGTCCAGAGGTCTGAGGCAAGTAATATTGAAAGAAGCTATGAGATGATGAATATTACATAACTGACACATAAAAAGAGCCCTTCCTTACCTCGTAATTACTGCTTTAATAGGATGATTCTATTAGTATGATAATATTCTCCCTGGGTTGTGTTTCTAGAATACAGTTGCAAACAAAATTATGAAAAACTTACTTTGATTATGTTATTAAATCACCCCTATAGGATTTTGTCATCACTGTGTAATCTCAGAGCTAACACCTTGTAACTGAAATTTCTGGATCAAAGGAGCTGTCATGTGGTTTAATGTGCTGGTATGGGGTGGAAACAGCACATTTGAGTGTTTAATAGATGAGTTGTTGCCATTCAGACATTTGTGCCAGCATTCTGCCAAGGGTCATAGAACCACCCAGAGGGTTGGCACTTTTTGCTTGACAAGAAGTATAGCCATTAACTCTGGGTCACCCTAGCTTTCACAATTATTTCTGCTGTTCTATATCTGTCCTCACCACCCCTTAAGTTCAATACTACTCATGTTTTCACTCCAGAAGGACTGAATTTTAGGAGTATATTTCAGGTCTGTACATGATTTAATTTTTTTAAAAAAGGAAAGAAAGGTATCTAAAATGGAAATAGATACAGAGGGGTTTCAAAGTGATGTGGACCCAGTGTCATCTTTTTCTTTTAAAGTATTTAGCCTTTATACAACTAATTCACTCACTGCCATTCCAATTCATAGGCTTCAAAAAGTTCATTGAAAATGCATTATCTTTAAATACCTTTTTCCCACAAACTTTTTTGAAGCACTTTCTGTGTGAATGGAAGTGGAGGAAAAATATATATTGGGCAATTTTATATTTTAAAAGCCATCACATTGACTTGCGTCATATACCCACAGTTGCATTTGTCCCAGAGCCCATATTCAGACACAATTGAATCATGCTTCCCTCACAGTAGATACAAAGATACAGTTGCACATCTCTTTAAATAATTGATGTGTACAGTTGTCCCCAGAAGTATTGGGGAGTGAAGAATAAGAAGACATTGAAGCAAGCAGCATCCTTTACAACCTTATAAAAGGAATGGAAGCCATTCTAGGGTCACGCTGGCTTTCTTGTTGTACTATAAAGGAAATTGTATGTGTCCCAAAAGGTTTTAAAAGCAAGTATTCCAGAATTTATTTTTATATCTCTAAGACAAAATAAAACAATAGCTTTGACACATGCCTGTAGTTTATTGAAATGCCTCTGAATTTAGCCACATTTAGTGCTAAATTAAGACAATCTAAGAAGACAGCAATAGGTTTTCGTTGTAGTAGGCAGCATGTGAGAGGATTGAAACCCTGAGTTAATGATGGGTATCAAAGAACGTTCACCCAGTTGTGGTGATACCTTTAAGTTTGGCTAACATTTTAATCATTATATTCTAGTGTTGCTATTCATATTTCATATGGTTTCACCAGCTCGAGATGGCACAGTCATTGATGGGAGTTTTCTCAAGGTGCTCTTGCAACGAGCACAGCTCAGCACAGAAACCCCGAAGAGTGTCCTCCTTGGAGGCCTGCTAGAGAGCCTACAGTTGGATGTTGGAATGCTCGGCTGTTTCACGGAAAGTGATAAGCCAAGTGGAGTGAATTATTTGAACTATGATAACACATGTAGCTTTGGGCGCAGGTTTTGGTAGTTGTGGAATACTATAAGTAACACTGGATTTTCCGAAGCCGCAGCCCAGGTCGCCACGCTCTTTCTAACAAACATGCATCTTGGGTGGTAGGTGCCTTGGCCTCCCAGAACCCCTGTTTATCTGTATTGTGGTCTACCTCAGAGTTATTGGAAAGATTAAATAAGACGATGTGTGTAATACTTTCTATACAGTAAAGCACACTTTAAATGCTGGGTACTATTATTTTTTTAATAAAATTTAAGTAATATTTATTTGTTTTCTAGACGGGTAATTTTACACATACTTTTTCTTAAAGGTTTGTTTTAAGTCAAGTGTATACAGTCGGTAACAATTATGTTATATTGGCTTATGTTCTCCTATAATCACGTTCTTTTTTCTTAATGACCATTGAATTAAGAGTCTTATGAAGGTCTACTATAATGTAGAATAAAAGACTCATATCACTAATTATTCAGAAATATGGTCAGCAATGTGAAGCATAAGACTTTGATACAGAAGTAGAATTCCATTTTTAAAATGTTTTAAATATCAATCAGCTATAAAGAGAATTGATATTTTAATATATGCTGCAACAGATGAACCTTGAAAGTATGTTGAATGAAATATGTCAGATACTAAAGGACAAATACTGTATGTTCCTCCTTATGTAAAATATTTAGAACAAAATCCTTAGACACAGCATTAGTGGTTATTTATTAGTGGTTATTAGGACCTTGGAGTCTTGATAAATGAGAACTTACTGCTAAAAAGTACCAAGTTTCTATTTGTGGTGAAGAAAAACTTGAAGTGGGTTGTAGGGACGGTGGCACAACATGGTGAATATAATTAATGTTACTGAATTGCACATTCTTTTAAAGGTAATTAAAATGGCCCCAAATTGCTATATTTTATCACTTTATTTTCAGTCCTTGGAAAGGCCATATCCCCATCTAGCCATGATGTTACATGTGTTGCTTACATAAATTATCCTAGGCCCAATGTGTTTCATAAAGATTATTTTTATGTTTAGGCACTTTTGCTTTTTAAAATCCTCATAAAAGACATTGGAGTTGTAGCCTTTTTTGATAGTGAAATATTTATGCTGCTGAGTATTATAATTCAATTTGTAAGTCACGACCCTCATAAACTGCTGTTATCACTCCGATTAGTAAAGAGCCGATTTGCTGTTGCAGCTCCGTCACTTGGGGAATGACGAGGTGCACATCATCTGGTCTGAGCACTCCAGGGACTACCACGGGGGGCTTATCCCGACCGCCTTCGGGGATGTTTTAATCATTGTTTACCCAATGAAGAATCACATGTTCTTTGTCGCCATAAGGAAGAAACCTGAGGTACATTTTTATCGTCTTATCATGTGGACTTATTATCCATTCTTTTTAAAAAACAATGATATAGTTGTGCTATAGGAACTTTTTTCAACAGGTGAATGTCTTACATTCCTGAGTTATATGTGTCATATGAGAAATAAATATGAATTGAGAATTTTTAAAGGATCTTGCGTCTTCAACACAATATTCTATACTTTATTACTGGTCCTCTTTGAAAATTATGTCAAAGAAAGTGGCTATTTTTTAAAGCATTAAGTTTTTTAAACTTTATACTTTAAAAGTTATACCTTTAAGTGTTGGACACATTGATAAAGAATAAGAGTGAAATAAGCTACATACCGTATCTAACATTTTGTGGCTAACTGGAAATGTGGATGTGCCCTTTCCTGACTGATGGAGCTTCCTGAGCCTCAGACTAATGCTAATGTAAGTCAATCTAAGGATTGAAGACATGTCTATGAAGAACCTGTGTGTGATGGTTTTTAAACATTGATTTTTAACAATTGTGTCAATTGACATTGATCATGGTATTGAATGGAACAACGCAACTCTCTGTGTGTGTGTGTGTGTGTGTGTGTACTAAATTAGCTGCTGTTTCTATCCATGTTATATTTCAGTGGTATTTTAGCTGTGCTTACTATAAATCCATTGCTAGTGAGTCAGTTCCAACTCCTATTGACCCTGTAGGCCAGAGTAGGACTGCCCCACAGTTTCCAAGGCTGTAATCTCTACCAAAGCAGACTGGCACACCTTTCTCCCATGAAGCACCAGTAGGTTCAAACTGCCAGGTTCTCTGTTAACAGACAGATACTTAACCACTGCACCACCAGGTCTCCTCTGTGCTTAATATAGAGATTTATTTTTTGTTTGGAATTTTTGTTTTAAGTTTTATTTAGACATTTAGCACCACTCCTCAAGAGAAAAATGACTTCTTGGAGGTATTTTTCAGCTGATAAGAAATATAACTTCATTTTCATTCCAAATTGTTTTCCTGAAGGAACAGAGATTGATTGCTCACGTTTGGATTATAACCTAATGTAATACAGTTTTGAGAAGGATTAAATGAGCAATAAATGGAAAGTGCTTCAAATGTTGCCTGGACCGTAATAAGGCTGTTAAAGTGTTAGTTATTATCATTGTTATTGCCATTCATATTTCTTATTAGAGCTTCTACCATGGCAATAAAATAAATAATAAAACCCAGGTTTAGCATGCTTATTAACAAGATACAATATGAGTCAACTCCTGGATCCAGAAAAGTCTTACTCTATCTCATGAAAAGCTTGATAGAAACTGTGGCTTTGTAAGATTGATGATTATATTTTATTGCTCAAATTGCTAACATAAAGGGAACCCTTTTTCTACTCTGGAAGCAAAGATACCAAAAGTTATTCCATATTAAATGCCTGTATTATTATCTGGGTATGAAGTTTTTGATTTTGTATAAACACTTGTACTTTAATAAACTAAATTTCAATATTATAGAACTAAAACATTATCTTATAGCTTTCAAAATCAGAAAAATATGTTTTGTTAATAATGTGTTTTTTAAATGCTCTCTTGGCATACAGTAATTAGCTTTAATATTTACCACAGACTAGCACAGCCCTGAGAAATGTCATGTAACACCCCCCAAATATCAACTTTATATTTGAAGTAAATCACAAATATAAAATCTGTTTGAATTCACTTGCTAGTATCAAAAGTTATTATAAATATGGTAGCACACTTACAATGCATAGAAATAAACATTAATATGCCTTTAAATAAAATGTGTGTTAGTTTATAAATGTGGTCATAAATTCTGACAAAATAAATTGAACAAAGTCACTTTTTTAGTATTTTATTTAAAAAATCTGAAGGGAAGAATAGCATAATGGTCAACTGGATATTTAGTGATATCCATACATTTAAAGCACAAGCCATTACAATGTAATAAAATTAATCCAGACATTTCCAGGGCAAGGATGGCTGACCTTTTGTTCACCAACCACTGACCCCGGGGTGAATGCAAGAGGCTCACGGAGGGAAAGTCTGTTTGTTTGGCTTCAGTCCTTGGTATTTAAACTGCATTCCCTAATCAAATGAAAAGGCTCTCCTCTATCAGGTTACTAAATCCATGGCAACATTTGGCCTTTTATATCCATGTTAGCCTTTTTGTTTGCATCTAAGTAGAGACACCTGGAGCAATGTTAACATTAACCGATTTAACACTAATAGCTTCATTATATAAGAATTTTTGATCAGATAGCTGCTACTTTTGTTATATTGCTTCAGCTTGTGTTGTCATTTTTTTTTATCTCCCTGCTTGGCAACCAGGCAATGATTTGCAATTTTTTTGTCTTGATTAATTAAGCAATATAATTATCAGTAACCGTGATGCAGTCTTTGCTCAACAAAGCTTCTGAGAGAAAACAATGGTAAGTCTGTTAGTATGAATGCATTCCACGCGTCCCAGATGCATGAGGATATTGTGGACAATGAGAGGAAAGGCCGCCTGTGAGCGAGGACAAAGGGTGCCATGCAGACTCGACACACTGCACATACCGCCAGGGACATGCTGCAGGCTCCCTGGGACACAGACGCCTCGTTAGATTACAGCTAGTCAGCAGAGATTAATTCTTAGCCATTTGCTGCAATAATTTACCCATTCCCCAGTCTTTTAACTAGTGCTCCTTGCTATAGAAGTGAAGGCTTTGTACTCAAAAGACTTATTTAACCTTGCCTACTTTGAGAGATCTCTACCAAAATCATTATTTTTGCTTAGAAATTGTAATGAAGCAGCTGCTTGGAGTTAAGGAATATTTTTTGTGAGATGGTGGGGAAGGACATGCACAAGTTTCAGAAATTGTAGGTAGAGTCACCTGTTTTATCAGAAGACAGTGTGAATCTGGTCTAAGTGAATTTTTTTTTTTACTGTTCACTAGGCAGGCATTCTGCTAAAAAAATCATTTTAATTGTTTTTAGAAGATGGGGAGACCATCAGCACACAAAAGTGCTGCTCACTGCATAGGGTCATGCATATTCAAATTGCGCTTTCATTCACTCTGCCTCATTAATAGCATATGTAATAATGTAGGGCTATTTGTGATACAAGCGCACAGACAGCATTGCTTCCAAGTCCTTTGAAATTTAACATACTTCTGTTTTTCACTCCATACACCTCCTTTAAAGATACAAATTATGTGCCTGGCAGAATCAGCCTCCTTCTCTAAACAATAAACAGCATTTGAGAAATGGTATGTTAGAGAAGTATGAGTGTGCTTGTGAGAGTACACAAAGCCCTCGTGTCTGAGAGAGGCTGCTCATTACTTGAGCTTGAGCTTTTTATTGAACTTTTTGTTTCATTAAATTAAAAAAAATCAGTGTTCTTAATAGCATAATTTTATTGTATAGTAATATTGTAAGTTAGCCCATCTCCATAAATATTGACAAAATAGTGGCTTGGTCATGGAATGGAAATTCTTATCATCAGTCTTCCGATTTTTCTTACTTTATTTATTAAGTCGGCAGCCAGGAAGACTTGCACATAGAGCGGAGCATAAATGATTTGAGGGGCTAGTTAAAATGCCCAATTTGTTCTTCAGAAAAGTGATTCTTAACGCCTTTACATTGCAGAGATTACTCCCTTTCTTTCAGTAACTGAAAGTTAATATTGGTGTTTAGAAAGTTTGTTTTCCTGAGTATGTGAAAGGGAATGTCAGTCGCTGGTGGTGCAGCTCTCTCCAGGCACTGTAATAACTAACCGGCTGTCTGACTGAAGGCTGGATGCCGTGGAGCAGCATTGGCCAGAAATAGTCCACACCTGAGGGGTCTTCCTTGTTACCCTCACCAGGGCCAACGTTACCAAATGAAAGTAGGTTAATGTCTTCTAAGCTCCACTTGTTTGGCTCTTGTAGACCTGGGCATGGAGAAGAAAACAGGTGGTGATTAGATGATGTCTGAGAAATATAAAAAGAATAATAATAGAATAGGTGTTGGGAGCCCAAAGTTTCAGTCTTAATGCTTGCACACCTAATAAGTGGTTTTATAGGTGGGTCTCTTAATTTCTTAGATCTTAGCTTTCTCAGCTGTCAACTTGAGGTTGGTGACCCTTACCTCTGGATAGTCCTTTCAGGATAAGGGTTCTGAGGGCTACTTTAAAATAATAGACCCCTTTTCCTCAAGTCTGCTGTCAACTTGATTGTGAGCACAGTGGTTTGGGGCCCTCTGGAACCGCAGCAGCGGTTGCACGTGTCTGTGCCCTTCTTCAGGATGCAGTCCTGCCCAGTAGCTTCACCTGGAGTAAGTGTCCAGAAGTGATGGTTAAGGATTTTGTGCCAATAGTGGCAGCCTGTTTACATGTGAAGCCCCAAGGTGCGCAGGTGGCACCTGTGTTTGAAAGGAAGCGTACTACCAATAACTTCATTATATAGAGTGTTGGACTTTGCAACATGGCTATGTACAGTTTTCCTTTTTCTAATTGGAAATACACAATTTAAAAATATATCCCAACCCCAACAAAATCACTTTTTTGAGAATAAGTCATACACTTTTAAATACTCTGAGAGAAATTCTCATGGGTAATAAGTTGTTAACTTTGGAATTCGCAAAGAAGTACCTATTTAGAAAAGAAAGTGAAAGTAACAGACAACTAGAATTTAGTAAAACAAGTTGGTAAATTATTTACTGCTGCATATTTTATGTTAGCAACCTTTTTTGTTGAGTAAATGAATGAGATTTTTGAGAATTATATATACAAGCAGATGTTATTTGCAGATGTTATATTAAAATTTCTTCTCTAATTCATTGCCACTTCTAATTAGAGGAATTCCCTGGACACAAGAGATTTATATTACTCTTTTTGTCTAGTTTTTTGACAGATTATGCAAGTGACCCTCTAGCTCTTGCCAAAGAGTAATAAAGAGCATTTGGGTACAAGATAAGCTTCAATACAAATGGGGGAAAATCTGAAGCCTATTTTCAGCTCCTAGCTCCTCTTTTATCTCAGACAACAATTTGGCTACTGAAAATTCCTTTGCAATTGATTTATGACATCATTTTCCTTTTTTTTAAAACTTGTTTATACATACTTCTCCCAGTCATTCACCCCATGTTTTATCTACTGTGGTTGGCCAGAACCTGCCTGTCTAAATATTCACCAAATGGCAGTTGGCAGACCCAGCTTTGTGTCAGCAAACTAGATGGTTCTCTCTCTCTCTGCCTCTGAGCAACAGCAGCAGGAAGGCCAGGCCTAGAAGAAAATGGCGTGTTCTCCAGAACTCAGCACACATCTACGGCCCTGAGTTCTTCAGCTGCAAGTGTAATCAGCTGGCCCAGCAGGACAGGGAGGCTCAAGGTGTCAGAACCACATAAGTCCCCTCTGTGAAAGGAAAAAGAAGGTCCATTGCCCACCACTCCCACCCCCAGATTCCAGATTTATCCTCAACTGTATATGTTCTGTAGTACATTTGAAACGCATTCATTTGTCATTCATTGTTTTTGGATTATTTGTGCGTTTTGTTTTCTTCATGAATACTTGTATCCCAGTTCCACCTCACTGCTCACTGGACTGTTTTTACTGTAAGTCGTGAGGGAAAGTAGCTTTTCTTTTGTTTTTAGAGTCTAATTTAAATAAAAATTTTAAAGTTTGCTAAGTGTAGAGGAATTAAAGGGTTATTCACACATTCTTTGTATTGATTGACTGACTCTATTCGTTCATTCATTTATTGCCATTATTCCTTGGACCAGGAATGACTTTAGATACTTTGAGTAACTCCTTGATTTTCTTCTGTGGAATTAAAATCATCCACTTTCCCACCCTAGTACTAAGAAAGAGGAAAAAATGGTTACTACTAAGCACTAATAACATTCACAGTGCCCATCTTTCTTTGATTCCTGTCTGGACTTCTCAGGTCTGATTATTTCCTCTGTGCTACAGGATTTGGGTTGAATCCTCTCACTATATTCATTCAATCTGCATGCTGAGAAAATAATCAGAAAAACGATTATATGAAAAAAAATGTGGTATCAGGATTAGAGGAAGGCGTATTAATAACTTGCAATATACAGATAATACCACCTTGCTTGCTGAATGAAAGGGCTTGAAGCACTTGCTGATGAAGATCAAGGATTGCAGCCTTCAGTATGGATTACAGCTCAATGTAAAGAAAACAAAAATTGTCACATTTGGATTTTATCTTGCTTGGATCTACAATCAATGTTCATGGAAGCAGCAGTCAAGAGATCAAACAACACATTGCATTAGGTAAATCTGCTGCACATGATCTCTTCAAAGTGTGAGGACTGTGGCAGTTACATAATCTCCTGTCAATTTTAGTGAAGGGGTGGAGTCTAGCCTGTCAATCAGGTCATAGCCACAGTGCCTATGTGTGGGCATGGCATTCCCAGGACTCTTCTTCCCTGAAGGTGGTACACACACACTATCTGCTTCAAATTCCTATTGACAAGCCACAGAGAGATACACTGACAGATGGCGAGCCCTGGAGCTGGAGGAGCCAGCACTGAGATGCTTCCACTGGCACTGGTTCTACAGGACTTTCTACCCACTGGCCTGTGATCTTTTGCATTGTGTCGTTGCATGTGTTACATGAGTCTGAAAAGGAATTTATAGAATGGTATTGCACATGATGAGCTTATATCAGACTTATGGACTTGGTCTTGACTAGGCTAGGATGCTTCCTAATATACAGCTACACTTTGATAAAAAGCTGTCCTGTGCACACGAGTGTGTCTGGATTTGTTTCTCTAGGCGACCTGGACTAACACAAGGACTAACTTGAGCCTAACCCAAGACATAATATTTTCAACTGCTTCATATGCATGTGAAAGTTGGACCTTGACTAAGAAATACTGAAGAAAATTTGATGTGTTTGAATTATTCTGCCCACAAAAACCTGAAAGTCCTATGTACAAAATGGATTGGCAAACACATTGGCTGCAACAATGGACTCACACATAAATGTGAAGATAGCTGACGGAGGACTGGCAGTGTTCCATTCTGTTGTACGTAGCATTACTCCGAGTCAGGACAACCCGCCAGCACGTAACAACAGTAGCAGCATAGGTACTAGCCTCAGAAGACCTTTGCCTTACCTGTCCAGTTTTCAAATCTTCATTTTTAACTGGAACCCCTTTGTCCAGTTCATCAAATAGAGGGAAAGCTGTGGCACTCACCACCACCATTTCACCCTGGCCTTTGTGTGGTTATAAGTTTGGCTGTGATCCAAATGGTGGGCAGTTCAAAACCACCAGCAGCTCTGACAAAGACTGGGCTTTCTACTCTTGTCAACAGTTACAGTCTTGGAACCCCACAGGGGTGGGGGTGGGGGGTGGTTGCTGTGAGTCAGAAATTAATTGCTGGCAGTGAGTTTGGTTCTAGGCATGGCCACGAAACAAAAGATAAAACGTCCCAGCAGACCTTGCTGTAAAAATGTGGAGAGGACAGCAGATTTGCAAATGACCCATCACTGGACCCATCAGAGCTGGTCCCACATTCAAGGCAGAGCAGTGTCTATCATGCATATATTGTGTCAAGGGATGGGGTTTTGCCCTCCTGAAATCTGAATGTATTAAAGGAGACAATCATTAAACTAGTAAATGGTTGAACTAGACACTTCCAAGTAGAGATCAGTGTTAGAAAAAAATAAGGTACGTGATACATAGGCAGAAAGGTAGGCAGAGAAGCGCCCATTTGATCTTTGTTCAAATGGAGCAGGAGAGCCAACCTTACAGTTGGGATACAGAGAAGATAACAAGAACAGAGTGGAGGCAGCATGAGCATCATGGGTTAGGATCTGGGACAGAAAGATGTCACTGGGGTCATTCAGGGAACATAGGCGTGATAGAGAAGCTGAGACAAAAAGAAGTGGCAGGGCAGGTCACATGACCTCAAGACCATGAGGAGGGCTTAGGGCCCAAGTACTGACCTGGCTGGACTTCAGAAAAGCAGTTCACTTCTCCTGCCTTCATTTATCTGTAAAACTGGAGTGAGAGTGCTGATTTCGCGGGGTTGTGAGAATTAGATCATGTATATTGAGCACCAGGCCAGAACCTGGCCCAGTGTTAATGGGACTTAATAACAATAGCCACAGCAATAGAGCCATCATCAAAAATCAGGTTTGTTTTGTTTGTTTGTTTTACCCCCAGTCAATGATTCATTTATCATCTTTTCTAAATATAACCATTTAATGAATAAAAATATATCAATTATATAAATTTTCATCTCAAGCTGATAAGAATCCAAAAGTGGCTAAAGGGAAGCACAGGTCCAATGAAGGCCCTCTTTAAAAGATATGGAGGGACCATAATTGTTCCCTCAGAGTCTCTCAAAGTTGAAACTTGTTTCTCATCTTTCAGGAAACTTTCTTCCGGGACCTTCATTGTTCCCAGTCTGACACTTTGATTCTCTTGTTGTGCATTATAACCTTTTCATAGGGTTAGGGTTACTTAGAGGACCTTCTCAGAATTGAGAAAACTTTGTACTTTTATGAAATGCCCCAACAAGTTCTGTTTTTCTAAGCTTATATGTAGAATTCGTGCATGTGGCCCCCTGGTGTATGAGACTGTTCATTCTCTCTGGAAGTGGTACTGTGCATCTTTTGTCGGCCATGGGAAATCTCCTCCGTAATGGGAGGCTCCATGGTCTTGCATGTATCTTGTCTTGATGATAGTCCTCATGTCTTACTTATGGGGCACTTCTGACTTTACAGCCGCCATAACCGAGCAACTCTGGGGCTGGTTTTGATCTTTCACCAGTGCTGACATGAAAAATGAACTCATGAAAATGAACTAATTATTTCTGCTGGCATTGAGTATAACCCAAGAGTGTTCTTCGGGCTTTTTGTTTATCGCTCAGTGATATTGGAGCTCCATGAATTTTCTAAGATACCTATTCTAGAACTTTCTATTTTTCTCCAGTCTATACTCCAAGCTTCTCCACCTGCCTTACTTTCTTTAGTGGTCCAGCCACTGTGTGGAAAGAGTTCTCTTAGAAACTGTGTGCATCCTTTTGCCTTTTTCTGCCTACAGTCTTTTCCCTTTATTTTCTGTTATGTTTTCATCACCAAAAAGTATTAAATTACTGTCTCATGAAATCCATTTTGGAGAACACTGTCCCAGCCAAAAGACGACCACTCATACCTCATCCCTTTGTCCAAGTAATCACATTTACCTGGATTGCTCCTTTTCTACCCGACAAGTCTCTGCCGACACCCACGGACCTTTATCACAACTAGCACGAGGCCTTCTGTGGCTGCCATTTGCTAGAAGACTTCTGAGGTTGCTGAGCATTTTATCTGTACCCAGCTTAAAGCTTTTGTGTTTTCTTTTTCTTCTTTGTCTTCTATAATATATGTTTTCTTTCTCTCCCTAGAAACCTGTTGGTAAGCATTATGATTTATTCTTCTGTATACCTACCCCTCTACAGTTCCTAACAGGACTTTGATCAAAGGAATAAAATAAATAATTATTAAACAAATGAAATTACCATGTATTTTGATCTAGAAAGAGTTTATATATTTTTAGACTTTTCAAGCAAAACTTTAAGTTTTTGATAACCCAGTGTTTGCCAAAATTATCTTATCCTTTTCAAAAACTTTTTATCGTGAATTGGGTAGAGATTTTACAGAGTACATCAGTTCTCCATTCAACAATTTATACATTTTTTTAATGTCCTTGATTACATTCCCCACAATGTAGTTTCGCTCATCTCACTTTTACCCTGGGTTTCCATCTTTCCTTCCCAAACTTTCCAGCCTTCTGAACTTTGCCCTTGGGACTGTTGCCCCTTTGAACATGAATGGTTGGCTATTCTGTTACTGTTCACCTGATAGACCTGCCTGTTGCCTGGATCCAAATTGAGCTACAGGAGTGAGTTCATTTCCAGACCTGAAGGGTAACTAAGAACCAGTCTCAAATTCCACCAGTCTCTTCCAGACTAGTAAACCTAGCCTTCTTTATTTTGTTCTACACTTTTCTTTAATTATATCCGTGATCTTCTAATGTTCTCCCTGTCAGAGCAGTTGATGGTGCTATCGTGGCACCATCTAATTCTGGTCTCAGGGTTCTGGAAGCTGAAATGAGATGAGTGAAACTACATTGTATAGTTACTTCTTTGGACGAATTGATTTATTGTGTCTTTTGATACCCCCCACCCCCACTCTTCTTGGCTCTCAATGGAGAGAGACCAGTAATTGCATTTTAGAGGGTGGTTCACAGACTTTGACTAATTTACTAGTCAGCAACATAGGATAGAGAAAATGTTCATTATAAACTACTTTGTGGCAGTTGACCTGGATGTACCCTTGATATCTGGCCCCGAAGCCCAGTGCCACTTCTTCAAGGTGTTTAGTCATGGCTGAGATGTTTTCATAACGTTACCCCTACATGCCCTACTATATTCATGAATATGTTTGCAGCGTAAGAAAATACATATCTAGCAATAGTCTCTACTAAACCTATATTTATCGGTGGGTATATTCCCATTCGCCTTCCCACACTGGTTTAGCCTTCTTGTCTGTGTGGTCACTTGTAGATTGCTGTTATGACTCTCTTTTGTATGTTTGCACTATGGTTTCTTCATCGATTAACTCATTGATGGGTACAAGGGCAATGAATTTTCTTAATGTAGGTAGGTCTTCGGGCCTAAATCTCTAATTCCCACGCCAAGACCTTTCCCTGCATGGGTCTGGAAACGTTTGAGATGCAAGAGCTAATCCTGTCACTCACAACAATTTAAAAATAATTCAAGAGCCATAAATATATGTTTACAAACAAATGAAATCACCATTATCTGAATGTCCTTGTAAATTTTTTAATTTGACTTCAGAGCCACATTCATGTATCGAGCCACAGGTTGCTGACCACTAGTTTAGTAAGAAGGTGCGGGGAAGAAACAGGATTTACCTGTGAGTAATTTTGAATAGGGTTCTCTGGTTTGCCATCCTGCTGTGTATAAAATGAGCAAGAGAAGGGACCTTATTACCAGCAAGAACCAGAAAGAGTGGAGTACCTCCGTTAGGCCCTGAATCCAGATGACAACTGTACCATCAGAGGAGCAATAGCAGAACCAGGGCAGGAGTCGAAGCACGGGAGTGACAGAATTTGTGCAGGAATCTGCCTTGTAGAGTAGCTACCTCTGGGTACTTAATTGGGGAAATTGGACTTGATAAATTAAAAAAAAAAAAGTGGAGCTGACTGCCATCTGGTTGAAGCTTACTAGGGTGGGGTGCCTCTGGCCACTTCCTTTAAAGGAGCTGGGTTTGCTGAACCAGGGAGCTTGAGCTGAATGCCTTTGGGTTGAGGGTAACAGCAACGTGGTATGTTCCTATGAGCATAGATTAACAGACTGAAACTTTGTAACATGTCCTGATAAACTACCCAGAGCATTTCTCACTGGCATTACAATTTGTTAAACTTCCTTAATTAGCCTCTTAATCATGAATTTTGTTGGCACTGAATTAGCAACAAGTTGTTGATGTTGTTGTTGTTAGGTGCCATTAAGTCGTTTCTGACCCATAGTAACCTTATGAACAAAACATTGCCCAATCCTGTCCCAGCCTCACAGTTGTTCCTTTGCTTGAGCCCATTCTATCTCGTGGTTTGAGTCAGGTACACGTTAGTGCACAAAGTAACATCCTGGCTTTTCAGTACTCTAAAGAGGTCTTGTGCAGCAGATTTACCCAATGCAATGTTTTGTTTGACCTCTTAAGTGCTGCTTCTGTGAGCATTGATTGTGAATCCAGGGAAGACAAAATCCTTGGCAACTTCAATCTTTTCTCCATTTATCATGATGTTACCTATTGGTCCAACTGTAAGCATGTTCATCTTCTTAACATTGAGTAGCTATCCATACTGAAGGCTGCAATCCTTGATCTTCAGCCTCAAGTGCTTCAAGAGCTCCTTAAAGTAAAAAAGTTATGTTATCTGCATATCTCAGTTTTTATTAACCCTTCTTCCAAACTTGATACCACATTCTTCTGCATATAATCCAGTTTATCTGATTATTGGTTCAGCATGCAGACTGAATAAGGATGGTAAGAAGATATAACCCTGATACACACCTTTCCTGATTTTAAACTATGCTGCATTCTTTTGTTCTATTCACACAGCTGCCTCTTGATCCATGTACAACTTCTGTATATGTGCCATGAAGTCTTCTGGAATTCTCATTCTTCTTAAGGCTGTCCATAGTTTGCTATGGTCCACACAGTTGAGTTCCTTGGTATAATAATAAAACTCAAGTAAACATATTTCTGGTATTCACTGCTTTGGGCCAAGATCTATCAGACACCAGCCATGACATCCCTTGTCCGTGGTCCTCTTCTGAATCCGTCCTGAACCTCTGCAGCCATTGTTGGTTGATCTTCAGAATCATTTTACTTGCTTGTGACATCAATGATAGTGATCTATAATTTCAGCATTCTATGGGATTACCTTTCTTTGGAATATATATATATAATCTTCCAGTCAGTTAGCATGTGTGTGTGTGTGTGTGTGTCTGTGTGTGTGTATCTCTTCCAGTCAGTTAGCCAGTAGCTCCTTTCCATATTTCCTGGCATAGATGAGTGAGTGTGCCCAGTGCTTGATTAGCTTACTGAAACATTTCAACTGGAATTCCGTCAATTGCTGGGGCCTTGCTTTTGGCTATTGCTTTTAGTGCAGCCTGAACATCTTTCTTCAACACCATTGGTATTGCTCATATGCTACCTCCTGAAATGGTTGAATGTTGACTAGTTTGTTTTTTTTTGTGGGGGGGGTTGGTACATTGATTCTGTGTATGCTTTCCATCTTCTCTTGATACTTCCTGCATCATTCAATGTTCTGCCCATAGAATCTTTCAATATTGTAACTTGAGCCTTGAATTTTTTTAAATCATTTTATTGGGGCTCATACAACTCTTATCACAATCCATATATACATCAATTGTGTAAAGCACACTTATACATTTGTTGCCCTCATCATTCTCAAAATTCGCTTTCCACTTGGGTTCCTGGAATCAGCTCCTCATTTTCCTTTTTCCTCTCGCCCTCCCTCCCCGCTGCACCCTCCCTCATGAACCCTTAATAATTTATAAATTATTATTGTATCTTATCTTACACTGCCTAGCGTCTCCCTTCACCCACCCTTCTGTTGCCCATCCCCCAGAGAGGTGAATATATGTAGATCCTTGTGATCGATTCCCCCTTTCCACCCTCCCCCTCCCGGTATCACCACTCTCACCGCTGGTCCTGAGGGGTTCATCTGTCCTAGATTCCCTGTGTTTCCAGTTCCCATCTGTACCGCTGTGCGACCTCTGGTTTAACCAGGTTTGCAATGTAGAATTGGGATCATGATAGTTGGGGGGGAGGAAGCGTTTAAGAACTAGAGGAAGGTTGTGAGTTTCATTATTGCTACACTGCACCCTGAGTGACTCATCTCCTCCCCACTAC